>NC_136274.1:84369217-84459217 GCF_964187855.1 Myxine glutinosa
GTGGTCAGAGACGGTCTGGAGACGTCTTTTATGCAGATAACGAGTTCAAACAGGTGCAGTTAATACAGGTAATGAGTGGAGAATGGGAGGGCTTCTTAAAGAAAAAACTAACAGGTCTGTGAGAGCCGGAATTCTTACTGGTTGGTGGGTGATCAAATACTTATTTCATGCAATAAAATGCAAATTAATTACTTAAAAATCATACAATGTGATTTTCAGGATTTTTGTTTTAGATTCCTTCTTTCACAGTTGAAGTGTACCTATGATAAAAATTACAGACCTTTACGTGCTTTGTAAGTGGGAAAACCTGCAACATCGGCAGTGTATCAAATACTTGTTCTCCCCACTGTATATATATATATGTATATGTGTTTGTGTGTATATATATATCTATATGTGTTTGTGTATATATATATATGTATATGTGTTTGTGTATATATATATATCTATATGTGTTTGTGTATATATATATCTATATGTGTATATATATATATATCTATATGTGTTTGTGTATATATATATATATCTATATGTGTTTGTGTATATATACATATATATCTATATGTGTTTGTGTATATATATCTATCTATATGTGTTTGTGTATATATATATATATATATATATATATATGTGTTTGTGTATATATATATCTATATGTGTATATATATATATATCTATATGTGTTTGTATATATATATATATATATATATATATATATATATATATATATATATATATATATATATATATATATATATATATATATATATATATATATATGTGTTTGTGTATATATATATATATATATGTGTTTGTGTATATATATATGTATGTATATGTGTTTGTGTATATATATATATATATCTATATGTGTTTGTGTATATATATATATATATTGTGGACCTACTGCAGCCTACAAAATACCCTTGCCCTTTGCTGCCCCGCCCATGTGTGAGGCAAGATGTTCTGTGAACTCTCTCGTTTAAAATGTTTTCTGCTGCAGACGTATACAGGCCTTGGTGATGTCTGGTATACTTCGGATAGAAAACGATGAGGTGTAGGCCCAAGGTGGCCGAGGTTCATGTTTCTGGGTCGTGTGCAGTGCCGGGTGTTCGCGCCATCGTGCTCATCACGAAGGATGAGATGAAAGTTGTGAATGGCAGCAATGCGACCATTTCCTGCAAGATCCTCACATGTTATGAGATGAAACAAGAAAAGATCGAGCTCAAGTGGTTCTACAAATTCAACGAGACCAGCAAAGCATTCCCGGTACAACCAACTGCAACTGTTTAACACCATTTGTTGCACAGCTGTAAGGCTAACCTTTTCCTGCTTTCTTCATGTGTGGACCTACTGCAGCCTACATTTGCACATTTTGTCACTTCTGTGTTGGGCCCCCTGGATGTCATCGTTTTTTGGGATCTTTCACACCTACTCCCAAATAATACCAACAAATTGTCACATCTTTCTCGGTTTCTGCAGATTTTCAGCCACATTGGCAAGAAGAAGATAATCATGAGCGAACTTTTTCGGGATCGTCTCAAGTTTCTGTCGAATGTGGGTAAAGCAGAAGCGGGCATCACTCTACTGGATGTCCAGCTGGACGACACGGGCTGGTACAACTGCACGGCGATACACACGGAAGACCGCAAGAACACCGGCTGGTCGGCCACACACCTACTAGTCGTCACCGAAAGTACAACTTCACATTCCTTCACATGAACCAAAGCTTCCATAAACCTGAACTTCTTTGGACTGTACTCTCTTCCCTTGTCCATAAGTTTACCTCCAGCTAGTCCAGGGTTCTGCTACCTTGCCACTTTGTTCATTCCCTTGTCTGTCTGCTATACCTTATTCTCGTGTTCGCTTGTTCCTGTGACGACTCTGTGCACCTTTTTGCAGTCATTCCAGAGGACCGGACTGTGATGATCATCGTGACCTCTTGTGTTCTGGGCCTGCTCGGTCTTCTCATCCTGGTGGTGATTATTAGGAAGGTCGTGGCCCACGTCCGGGAACGACTCCACCCCGAGGATAAGTGAGTGACAGGAATGGAGACCATTTGACACTTGTGTTGAAATATTTCGGGTCCTGATTGTGAATGCCGGTGTTGGAATCACTGCCTGAGGTTTCGGATTCTAAATTAAAATGGATTCCCTTTGGAGTCGCATCTACATATAACGGAGCAGGTGTATCTATGTGGAGGCACTGATGCACATTTTATGACGTCATAAATAAACAGCGTTTCTCCGTGTTGTTTGTGTTCCTGTTGGAGCATAATTGAATAAATTTTATACATATTGTTAGTGCTCAGGGTTAGGCCATTGGGACAACCCCTGCCCCCCCCCCCTCCCTCACTGCTGAATTTTTACCTGTAACACCTGCCACGACACAAGCGGTTTACTGATCCCTGAAGGGGGGGGGGGGGGGGGGGGGGGGTTACTGCAGACACAAAGTATATTTGCCCCCAACTCTTTCCCCCCTCCCCACCTATACCTCACCCTCCCCCTCCCCACCCCAAAGGAAGTGGGTGTTTCGAGTTGTAGAAACAATGCAAACGTAGACATAATGATCCGTTTTGTAAATCTTGTCGATGTGCGTGTGTCGAAGCACAAATTGAAATGTTCGTTGCGTGTCTGATACCAATGTGGTGAGGTTGGGCCTGTTTGAGGGATCTAAATGTGGTGATGGTTATTCTCGGCTCAACCTTTACTTGGCACTTGTTGGCACAGACACTCGAGCTTTGTCTAAGATATAGCGTCAGCAAGACAACAACACAACCACGTGTACAGATGTACATGGCGCCGTGTCTGTGTTTGTAGGAAGGATCGACTGATGAATACATCCCCTCAACATGACAACGTGGAGAATTGTGTGAACAACAGCAAAGAGAGCATGGCGCGGGAAGCGAACGCCTAAAGGCCTTGTACACGGCCTAGTGTCCATCGACTTCAGGCTCCTCATCCCCGTGTCTCCGTCCCTTATATCTGTCTATGTTCATGGGATCCCATGAGGTCCCTCCTCTCTTTCTCCTTCCCCTGACGAGTCCCTGTCGATATATTTATCCTTAGTCACAAACCTATCTATCTCTCTCCTTTGCTTTCTTCTTGCTTTGCCACTTGGTGAATCAAAATGGACGCCTCGTCACCCTTCCCTGACTCATTAATCCATTAACCAGCTGCCCCTAACTTCCAGGTAACCTTTCAGGTTAGGAAAATGTGATGCCATTGTTTCTGCACTTCACCATTTATCAAGTTCTGAAAAATCCTGTCGTGGGGAAGCCTTGCCTCATTTGCATATGCAAATTAGCTTATAAATAGCTTTTATCAATATTGCACAGCAATAGGAAACTGGGACAGCACAAGTACAGTGCACAATGTACACTATGGTACAGTGCACAATGTACACTGTCTAAGGTACAGTGTATAATGTACATTGTCTATGGTACAGTGTGTATTGTACACTGTCTATGTTAGTGTATAATGTACATTGTGTATGGTACAGTGCATAATGCACACTGTCTATGTTGCATTGCATAATATATACATTGTGTATGGTACAGTGTATAATGTACATTGTCTATGGTACAGTGCATAATGCACACTGTCTATGTTGCATTGTATAATATATACATTGTGTATGGTACAGTGCATAATGTACACTGTCTATGATAGTGTATAATGTACATTGTCTATGGTACAGTGCATAATGTACACTGTCTATGGTACAGTGTATAATGTACATTGTCTATGGTACAGTGCATAATGTACACTATATGGTACAGTGTATAATGTACATTGTCTATGGTACAGTGCATAATGTACACTGTATATGGTACAGTGGTTATTGTATGTAACATACATCGAGTGTAGTGTACGGTATGGTAGGTACTATAGTACAGGACAAATGACCGTATAAAATCGTATATGTATAAAATGCTGTATTATGGATTAACCACACACACATTTAAACAAACGTCGGTTTGCAGACCTATCTGCAGACAGCCATACCTCACTGACAACACCTGCTTGTCTTAACCAATCACATCACCTTGACAATTACACCTATACACTAAAACGAGTTATGCAAGGAATTTATAACTGCAAGCAATACGATGTCTCCCCGAATGATGCAAATCCTATTATGCATGGTTGTAGCCTCCGTGTCTGTCTTGTCACATGTCTGGCTGGCTTGTCTGCTGTGTCCACACCTGAAATGCACTAGGGGTAACTCGCAGGGATTAAGGTATGTCGGTGCATCCTGAGCGATGCACACCTGCACGAGACCTGGCAGGGAGAAACCTGTAAACCAAAATCACTGAGATTAAATGCATTCGAATGTATGAATAACAATGTGGGGGCTAAGGTGGGGGGAGGGGGTATACATGAACGACATTGACATTGCGGGGAGGAGGGGATGGAGGGAAGAGGGGATGGAGGGAGGAGGGGATGGAGGGAGGAGGGGATGGAGGGAGGAGGGGATTGAGGAAGGAGGGGATGGAGGGAGGATGGGATGGAGGGAGGAGGGGTTGTATGAATAACAATTTGGGGGTTAGGATAATTGACATTGTGGGGGGATGGGGTGGGGTGGCGCAGAGGGCAGGATGTATGAATGATAATGTGCGGTGTCTACAGAACACTAATCCAAATACATTTCATACAACGTATGATTCACGAATAAGTCATGTTTGAATCCTGAACGTGTCATGTTTAATGTGTGAATGAGTCATGCTTCATTAATTAATGAGTTGTGTATGATTCATTAACAAGTCATGTATGATTCATTAATGAGTCGTGTATGATTCATTAACAAGTCATGTTTCATTAATTAATGAGTCGTGTATGATTCCTTAACAAGTCATGTATGATTCATTAACAAGTCATGTTTCATTAATTAATGAGTCGTGTATGATTCATGAACAAGTCATGTATGATTCATTAATGAGTCATGTATGATTCATTAACGAGTCATGTATGATTCATTAATGAGTCATGTATGATTCATTAATGAGTCATGTATGATTCATTAATGAGTCATGTATGATTCATTAACCAGTCATGTATGCTTCATTAACAAGTCATGTATGATTCATTAACAAGTCATGTATGATTCATTAACAAGTCATGTATGATTAATTAAAAAGTCATGTATGAATAATTAATGAGTCATGTATGATTCATTAACAAGTCATGTTTGATTAATTAACGAGTCATGTATGATTAATTAATGAGTCAAGAAAGATTCATTAACAAGTCATGTATGATTCATTAACAAGTCATGTATGATTCATTAACAAGTCATGTATGATTAATTAACGAGTCATGTATGATTCATTAACAAGTCATGTTTGATTAATTAACGAGTCATGTATGATTAATTAACGAATCGTGTATGAATCCTTAACGAGTCGTGTATGATTCATTAACAAATCATGTATGATTAATTAACGAATCGTGTATGAAACCTTAACGAGTCGTGTATGATTCATTAACAAATCATGTATGATTAACAAGTCGTGTATGATTCATTAACGAGTCATGTATGGTTCATTAACGAGTCGTGTATGGTTCATTAACGAGTCGTGTATGGTTCATTAACGAGTCGTGTATGATTCATTAACGAGTCGTGTTTGATTCATTAACGAGTTGTGTATGATTCATTAGCAAGTTGTGTTTGATTCATTAACAAGTTGTATATGATTAATTAACAACTTGTTTTTGATTCATTAACAAGTTGTATATGATTCATTAACAAGTTGTGTATGATTCATGAACAAGTTGTGTTTGATTCATTAACAAGTTGTGTTTGATTCATTAACAAGTTGTGTTTGATTCATTAACAAGTTGTGTTTGATGCATTAACAAGTTGTGTATGATTCATGAACAAGTTGTGTTTGATTCATTAACAAGTTGTGTTTGATTCATTAACAAGTTGTATGATTCATTAACAAACTGTGTTTGATTCATTAACAAGTTGTGTTTGATTCATTAACAAGTTGTGTTTGATTCATTAACAAGTTGTATTTGATTCATTAACAAGTTGTATATGATTCATTATATATGATTCACAACAAGTTGTGTATGATTCATGAACACGTTGTGTTTGATTCATTAACAAGTTGTATTTGATTCATTAACAAGTTGTGTTTGATTCATTAACAAGTTGTATATGATTCATTAACAAGTTGGGTTTGATTCATTAACAAGTTGTGTTTGATTCATTAACAAGTTGTGTTTGATTCATTAACAAGTTGTGTTTGATTCATTAACAAGTTGTGTTTGATTCATTAACAAGTTGTGTTTGATTCATTAACAAGTTGTGTTTGATTCATTAACAAGTTGTGTTTGATTCATTAACAAGTTGTATATGATTCATTAACAAGTTGTGTTTGATTCATTAACAAGTTGTATATGATGCATTAACAAGTTGTATTTGATTCATGAACAAGTTGTGTTTGATTCATGAACAAGTTGTGTTTGATTCATTAACAAGTTGTATATGATTCATTAACAAGTTGTGTTTGATTCATTAACAAGTTGTGTTTGATTCATTAACAAGTTGTATCTGATTCATGAACATGTTGTATATGATTCATTAACAAGTTGTGTGTGATTCATTAACAAGTTGTGTGTGATTAATTCATAAGTTGTGTTTGATTCATTAACAAGTCGTGTATAATTCATTAACGAGTCGTGTTTGATTCATTAACAAGTCGTGTATAATTCATTAACAAGTTGTGTTTGAATACTGTATGAGACATGTTTTAATTCTGTACAAGTGGTGTCTGAACCCAGTATGAGTCTATGAACTCTGAACGAGTCATGTCGTGTACGAACCCTGAACATGTCGTGTACGAACCCTGAACATGTCGTGTATGAACCCTGAACATGTCGTGTACGAACCCTGAACATGTCGTGTACGAACTCTGAACAGGTCATGTATGAACCCTGAATGTGTCGTGTATGAGTCATGTATGATGCATGAACGAGTCATATATGATGCATGAATGAGTTGTGTATGATTTATGAATGTGTCGTGTATTATTCATGAACGAGTTGTGTACGAACCCCAAACGTGTGGTCTGCAAGTCCTGTACGTGTGGCGTATGAGTCATGCACGAACCTTGAACGTCCCATGTACAGGTCGTGTACGAACCCCAGAGGCATGGAGGACGAGTTGTGTGCGTGTCGTGTACGAGTCGTGAATGATTCATATACACACCTGTTAAACAGACGGAACGATGGTGAACAATTCCGACATATTGATGTTTAATCAAAGCCGTGGGATTGGTAAGGTGATGTAAAGGTGTGTGATAGGGTTCACGTGTTAAGAGTGCACGGTTTATGCCTCAGGTGAACTTCAGAGAATTTTGGAGAGCAATTTCAATGAAAATGTGAACGAAGTTCACCTGAAATTGCCATTTTTGTATAAAAACCACGTTCCTTGAATTTTTCTAATTTCACATTAAAAGCCAAGGTCGTGTTTGGTTTTGAGATGTTTCACCCATTGATCAAATGTGATGAAGGGAGTTAGAAAAGGTCTATGAATGAGACGCACGCAATTGTTCAAGTTCCTGAGGGGTGTGTATTTTTGGGGGTCCTGAGTGGTGTGTATTTTTGGGGGTCCTGAGGGCTGTGTTTTGGGGGTCCTGAGGGGTGTGTTTTGGGGGTCCTGAGGGGTGTGTGTTTGGGGGGTCCTTAGTGGTGTGTGCTTTGGGGGTCCTGAGTGGTGTGTGCTTTGGGGGTTCTGAGGGGTGTGTGCTTTGGTGGTCCTGAGTGGTGTGTGCTTTGGGGGTCCTGAGTGGTGTGTGCTTTGGGGGTCCTGAGGGGTGTGTGCTTTGGTGGTCCTGAGTGGTGTGTGCTTTGGGGGTCCTGAGTGGTGTGTGCTTTGGGGGTTCTGAGGGGTGTGTGCTTTGGTGGTCCTGAGTGGTGTGTGCTTTGGGGGTTCTGAGAGGTGTGCTTTGGGGGGGGGGGGGGGGTTTGAGAAGTGTGTATGGGGTTTATGGGGGGGGGGGGAGGGATATTGAATGTGTATGTTGCCAGGTTCTCGCACATGAAACAAACAGGTTTAAGCAGGAAAACAAGTGTTGAGATCTGTCCGTTGCAATTGAATAATAAAGTTTTTGGAAAGTCACAAAGTCTATTGTCGACTTTTTCCTCACTTTTTACCCTCGCCAGAGGAGAGAGTATTGCATTTGGGTCCGTTTGTTACTTGCAAAATCGAAGGTTTTTCAAGTATATTGGTCGGTTGCGTTTGTGGTTCTGTCTGTCTGTCTGTTTGTTACTTGCCGGAAAAGATTCCGGCAAGTATGTTGATCTGTTCGTTTGTTACTTGCCGGAAAATTTTTCGCCAAACTTTTCACACATATTGGTCTTGCCCTGGAATAGACTGTGCCCAATTGATGACGTCATCGGTGACGTGGTTCGGCCGCCATCTTGGAAAAACCGAAAAATTTTGCACCTCCATATCTCTGAATGTGCTGAATAGAAAAAATTGAGACATGGCTCATTGTAAAGAACTCTCCATGGGGAATAAAATATGTTAATGATGACGTCATATGTCACGTGGTCGGCCGCCATCTTGGAAAAACGGCAAAACTTTGCACCACTATATCTCCAAAAGTGCTGAACAGAAAAAATTGAGACATGGCTCATTGTAAAGAACTCTCCATGGGGAATAAAATATGTTAATGATGATGCCATCGGTCACGTGGTTTAGCCGCCATCTTGGAAAAACCTAGCACCTCCATATCTCCGAAAGTGCTGAATAGAAAAAATTGAGACATGCCTCATTGTAAAGAACTCTCCATGGGGAATAAAATATGTTAATGATGACGTCATCGGTCACGTGGTTCAGCCGCCATGTTTGTCCTAAATGGCCGATAAAAAAGTAAATTCCGGCAAGTCCTCGGTCTCTGACCGATTTTTCATTACTTGCCGGAAAAATTTTCCGGCAAGTATGTTGATCTGTTCGTTTGTTTGTTACTTGCCGGAAAAAATTTTCCGGCAAGTATGTTGATCTGTTCGTTTGTCTGTTTGTCTGTTTGTCTGTTTGTCTGTTTGTCTGTTTGTCTGTCTGTTTGCAGCACTGCGTCTACACCGTTGCACGTAGAATCGCCAAACTTTGCACACATATTGGTCTTGCCCTGGAATAGACTGTGCCCAATTGATGACGTCATCGGTGACGTGGTTCGGCCGCCATCTTGACATATTGGTCTTGCCCTGGAATAGACTGTGCCCAATTGATGACGTCATCGGTGACGGTGTTCGGCCGCCATCTTGGAAAAACCGAAAAACTTTGCACCTCTATATCTCCGAAAGTACTGTACAGATAAAATTGAGACATGGCTCATTGTAAAGAACTCTCCATGGGGAATAAAATATGTTAATGATGACGTCATATGTCACGTGGTCGGCCGCCATCTTGGAAAAACGGCAAAAATTTGCACCACTATATCTCCAAAAGTGCTGAACAGAAAAAATTGAGACATGGCTCATTGTAAAGAACTCTCCATGGGGAATAAAATATGTTAATGATGACGTCATCAGTCACGTGGTCGGCCGCCATCTTGGAAAAACCGAAAAACTTAGCACCTCCATATCTCCAAAAGTGCTGAACAGAAAAAATTGAGACATGACTCATTGTAAAGAACTCCCCATGGGGAATAAAATATGTTAATGATGACGTCATCAGTCACGTGGTCGGCTGCCATCTTGGAAAAACGGCAAAACTTTGCACCACTATATCTCCAAAAGTGCTGAACAGAAAATATTGAGATATGGCTCATTGTAAAGAACTCTTCATGGGGAATAAAATATGTTAATGATGACGTCATATGTCACGTGGTCGGCCGCCATCTTGGAAAAACGGCAAAAATTTGCACCACTATATCTCCAAAAGTGCTGAACAGAAAAAATTGAGACATGGCTCATTGTAAAGAACTCTCCATGGGGAATAAAATATGTTAATGATGACGTCATCAGTCACGTGGTCGGCCGCCATCTTGGAAAAACCGAAAAACTTAGCACCTCCATATCTCCAAAAGTGCTGAACAGAAAAAATTGAGACATGACTCATTGTAAAGAACTCCCCATGGGGAATAAAATATGTTAATGATGACGTCATCAGTCACGTGGTCGGCTGCCATCTTGGAAAAACGGCAAAACTTTGCACCACTAAATCTCCAAAAGTGCTGAACAGAAAAAATTGAGACATGGCTCAATGTAAAGAACTCCATGGGGAATAAAATATGTTAATGATGATGTCATATGTCACGTGGTCGGCCGCCATCTTGGAAAAACGGCAAAACTTTGCACCACTATATCTCCAAAAGTGCTGAACAGAAAATATTGAGACATGGCTCATTGTAAAGAACTCTCCATGGGGAATAAAATATGTTAATGATGACGTCATCAGTCACGTGGTCGGCCGCCATCTTGGAAAAACGGCAAAACTTTGCACCACTATATCTCCAAAAGTGCTGAATAGAAAAAATTGAGACATGGCTCATTGCAAACAACTCTCCATGGGGAATAAAATATGTTAATGATGACGTCATCGGTCACGTGGTTCGGCCGCCATCTTGGAAAAAACGAAAAACTTTGCACCTCCATATCCCCGAAAGTGCTGAATAGAAAAAATTGAGACATGGCTCATTGTAAAGAACTCTCCATGGGGAATCAAATATGTTCATCATGACGTCATTGGTCACGTGGTTCGGCTGCCATATTTGTCCTAAATGGCCAATAAAAAAGTACATTCCGGCAAGTCCTCGGTCGCTGACCGATTTTTCATTACTTGCCGGAAAAAATTTTCCGGCAAGTATGTTGATCTGTTCGTTTGTCTGTCTGTTTGTCTGTCTGTCTGTCTGTCTGTCTGTCTGTCTGTCTGTTTGCAGCACTGCGTCTACACCGTTGCACGGCGAATCGCCAAACTTTGCACACATATTGGTCTTGCCCTGGAATAGACTGTGCCCAATTGATGACGTCATCGGTGACGTGGTTCGGCCGCCATCTTGGAAAAACTGAAAAACCTTGCACCTCTATATCTCCGAAAGTACTGAACAGAAAAAATTGAGACATGGCTCATTGTAAAGAACTCTCCATGGGGAATAAAATATGTAAATGATGACGTCATCAGTCACGTGGTTCGGTCGCCATCTTGGAAAAACGGCAAAACGTTGCGCCACTATATCTCCAAAAGTGCTGAACAGAAAAAATTGAGACATGGCTCATTGTAAAGAACTCTCCATGGGGAATAAAATATGTTAATGATGATGTCATATGTCACGTGGTTCGGCCGCCATCTTGGAAAAACCGAAAAATTTTGCACCACGAAATCTCCAAAAGTGCTGAACAGAAAAAATTGAGACATGGCTCATTGTAAAGAACTCTCCATGGGGAATAAAATTTGTTAATGATGACGTCATATGTCACGTGGTTCGGCCGCCATATTTGTCCAAAATGGCCGATAAAAAAGTACATTCCGGCAAGTCCTCGGTCTCTGACCGATTTTTCATTACTTGCCGGAAAAAATTTTCCGGCAAGTATGTTGATCTGTTCGTTTGTCTGTCTGTTTGTCTGTCTGTCTGTCTGTCTGTCTGTCTGTCTGTCTGTTTGCAGCACTGCGTCTACACCGTTGCACGGCGAATCGCCAAACTTTGCACACATATTGGTCTTGCCCTGGAATAGACTGTGCCCAATTGATGACGTCATCGGTGACGTGGTTCGGCCGCCATCTTGGAAAAACTGAAAAACCTTGCACCTCTATATCTCCGAAAGTACTGAACAGAAAAAATTGAGACATGGCTCATTGTAAAGAACTCTCCATGGGGAATAAAATATGTAAATGATGACGTCATCAGTCACGTGGTTCGGTCGCCATCTTGGAAAAACGGCAAAACGTTGCGCCACTATATCTCCAAAAGTGCTGAACAGAAAAAATTGAGACATGGCTCATTGTAAAGAACTCTCCATGGGGAATAAAATATGTTAATGATGACGTCATCAGTCACGTGGTTCGGTCGCCATCTTGGAAAAACGGCAAAACGTTGCGCCACTATATCTCCAAAAGTGCTGAACAGAAAAAATTGAGACATGGCTCATTGTAAAGAACTCTCCATGGGGAATAAAATATGTTAATGATGACGTCATATGTCACGTGGTCGGCCGCCATCTTGGAAAAACGGCAAAACGTTGCGCCACTATATCTCCAAAAGTGCTGAACAGAAAAAATTGAGGCATGGCTCATTGTAAAGAACTCTCCATGGGGAATAAAATATGTTAATGATGATGTCATATGTCACGTGGTTCGGCCGCCATCTTGGAAAAACCGAAAAATTTTGCACCACGAAATCTCCAAAAGTGCTGAACAGAAAAAATTGAGACATGGCTCATTGTAAAGAACTCTCCATGGGGAATAAAATATGTTAATGATGACGTCATATGTCACGTGGTTCGGCCGCCATATTTGTCCAAAATGGCCGATAAAAAAGTACATTCCGGCAAGTCCTCGGTCTCTGACCGATTTTTCATTTGTTTGTTACTTGCCGGAAAAATTTTCCGGCAAGTATGTTGATCTGTTCGTTTGTTTGTCTGTCTGTCTGTCTGTCTGTTTGTCTGTCTGTCTGTCTGTCTGTTTGCAGCACTGCGTCTACACCGTTGCACGTAGAATCGCCAAACTTTGCACACATATTGGTCTTGCCCTGGAATAGACTGTGCCCAATTGATGACGTCATCGGTGACGTGGTTCGGCCGCCATCTTGGAAAAACCGAAAAACTTTGCACCTCTATATCTCCGAAAGTACTGAACAGAAAAAATTGAGACATGGCTCATTGTAAAGAACTCTCCATGGGGAATAAAATATGTTAATGATGACGTCATATGTCACGTGGTCCGCCGCAATCTTGGAAAAACGGCAAAATTTTGCACCACTATATCTCCAAAAGTGCTGAACAGAAAAAATTGAGACATGCCTCATTGTAAAGAACTCTCCATGGGGAATAAAATATGTTAATGATGATGTCATATGTCACGTGGTCGGCCGCCATCTTGGAAAAACGGCAAAACTTTGCACCACGAAATCTCCAAAAGTGCTGAACAGAAAAAATTGAGACATGCCTCATTGTAAAGAACTCTCCATGGGGAATAAAATATGTTAATGATGACGTCATAGGTCACGTCGTTCGGCCGCCATCTTGGAAAAACGGCAAAATTTTGCACCTCCATAGCTCTGAAAGTACTGAATAGAAAAAATTGAGACATGGCTCATTGTAAAGAACTCTCCATGGGGAATAAAACATGTTGATGACGTCATCTGTCACGTGGTTCGGCCGCCATCTTGGAAAACCGAAAAACTTTGCACCTCCATATCTCCAAAAGTGCTGAATAGAAAAAATTGAGACATGGCTCATTGTAAAGAACTCTCCATGGGGAATAAAATTTGTTAATGATGACGTCATATGTCACGTGGTTCGGCCGCCATCTTGGAAAAACGGCAAAATTTTGCACCACTATATCTCCAAAAGTGCTGAACAGAAAAAATTGAGACATGCCTCATTGTAAAGAACTCTCCATGGGGAATAAAATATGTTAATGATGATGTCATATGTCACGTGGTCGGCCGCCATCTTGGAAAAACGGCAAAACTTTGCACCACGAAATCTCCAAAAGTGCTGAACAGAAAAAATTGAGACATGCCTCATTGTAAAGAACTCTCCATGGGGAATAAAATATGTTAATGATGACGTCATAGGTCACGTCGTTCGGCCGCCATCTTGGAGAAACGGCAAAACTTTGCACCACGAAATCTCCAAAAGTGCTGAACAGAAAAAATTGAGACATGCCTCATTGTAAAGAACTCTCCATGGGGAATAAAATATGTTAATGATGACGTCATAGGTCACGTCGTTCGGCCGCCATCTTGGAAAAACGGCAAAATTTTGCACCTCCATAGCTCTGAAAGTACTGAATAGAAAAAATTGAGACATGGCTCATTGAAAAGAACTCTCCATGGGGAATAAAACATGTTGATGACGTCATCTGTCACGTGGTTCGGCCGCCATCTTGGAAAACCGAAAAACTTTGCACCTCCATATCTCCAAAAGTGCTGAATAGAAAAAATTGAGACATGGCTCATTGTAAAGAACTCTCCATGGGGAATAAAATTTGTTAATGATGACGTCATATGTCACGTGGTTCGGCCGCCATCTTGGAAAAAGCGAAAAATTTTGCACCTCCATATCTTTGAATGTGCTGAATAGAAAAAATTGAGACATGGCTCATTGTAAATAACTCTCCATGGTGAATAAAATATGTTAATGATGACGTCATCAGTCAGGTGGTTCGGCCGCCATCTTGGAAAAACCGAAAAACTTTGCACTTCTATATCTCCGAAAGTACTGAACAGAAAAAATTTAGACATGGCTCATTGTAAAGAACTCTCCATGGGGAATAAAATATGTAAATGATGACGTTATCAGTCACGTGGTTCGGTCGCCATCTTGGAAAAACGGCAAAACGTTGCGCCACTATATCTCCAAAAGTGCTGAACAGAAAAAATTGAGACGTGGCTCATTGTAAAGAACTCTCCATGGGGAATAAAATATGTTAATGATGACGTCATATGTCACGTGGTCGGCCGCCATCTTCGAAAAACGGCAAAACTTTGCACCACTATATCTCCAAAAGTGCTGAACAGAAAAAATTGAAACATGGCTCATTGTAAAGAACTCTCCATGGGGAATAAAATATGTTAATGATGACGTCATCAGTCACGTGGTCGGCCGCCATCTTGGAAAAACGGCAAACTTTGCACCACAAAATCTCCAAAAGTGCTGAACAGAAAAAATTGAGACACGGCTCATTGTAAAGAACTCTCCATGGGGAATAAAATATGTTAATAATGACGTCATAGGTCACGTGGTTCGGCCGCCATCTTGGAAAAACCGAAAATTTTTGCACCTCCACATCTCTGAAAGTGCTGAATAGAAAAAATTGAGACATGGCTCATTGTAAAGAACTCTCCATGGGGAATAAAATATGTTAATGATGACGTCATCGGTCACGTGGTCCGGCCGCCATCTTGGAAAAACCGAAAAACTTTGCACCTCCAGTGCTGAATAGAAAAAATGAGACATGGCTCATTGGAAAGAACTCTCCATGGGGAATAAAATATGTTAATAATGATGTCATCGGTCACGTGGTTCGGCCGCCATCTTGGAAAAACCAAAAAACTTCGCACCTCGATATATCTCCGGAAGTGCTGAATAGAAAAAATTGAGACGTGGCTCATTGTAAAGAACTCTCCATGGGGAATAAAATATGTTAATGATGATGTCATCGGTCACATGGTTCGGCCGCCATATTTGTCCTAAATGGCCGACAAAAAAGTAAATTCCGGCAAGTCCTCGGTCTCTGACCGATTTTTCATCTGTCTGTCTGTTTGTCTGTCTGTCTGTCTGTCTGTCTGTTTGCAGCACTGCGTCTACACTGTTGCATGTAGAATCGCCAAACTTTGCACACATATTGGTCTTGCCCTGGAATAGACTGTGCCCAATTGATGACGTCATCGGTGACGTGGTTCGGCCGCCATCTTGGAAAAACCGAAAACTTTTGCACCTCTATATCTCCGAAAGTACTGAACAGAAAAAATTGAGACATGGCACATTGTAAAGAACTCTCCATGGGGAATAAAATATGTAAATGATGACGTCATCAGTCACGTGGTTCGGTCGCCATCTTGGAAAAACGGCAAAACGTTGCGCCACTATATCTCCAAAAGTGCTGAACAGAAAAAATTGAGACATGGCTCATTGTAAAGAACTCTCCATGGGGAATAAAATATGTTAATGATGACGTCATATGTCACGTGGTCGGCCGCCATCTTGGAAAAACGGCAAAACTTTGCACCACTATATCTCCAAAAGTGCTGAACAGAAAAAATTGAGACATGGCTCATTGTAAAGAACTCTCCATGGGGAATAAAATATGTTAGCGATGACGTCATAGGTCACGTGGTTCGGCCGCCATCTTGGAAAAACCGAAAAACGTTGCGCCACTATATCTCCAAAAGTGCTGAACAGAAAAAATTGAGACATGGCTCATTGTAAAGAACTCTCCATGGGGAATAAAATATGTTAATGATGACGTCATATGTCACGTGGTCGGCCGCCATCTTGGAAAAACGGCAAAACTTTGCACCACTATATCTCCAAAAGTGCTGAACAGAAAAAATTGAGACATGGCTCATTGTAAAGAACTCTCCATGGGGAATAAAATATGTTAATGATGACGTCATCAGTCACGTGGTTCGGCCGCCATATTTGTCCTCAATGGCCAATAAAAAAGTACATTCCGGCAAGTCCTCGGTCTCTGACCGATTTTTCATCTGTTTGTCTGTCTGTTTGTCTGTCTGGCTGTTTGCAGCACTGCGTCTACACCGTTGCACGTAGAATCGCCAAACTTTGCACACATATTGGTCTTGCCCTGGAATAGACTGTGCCCAATTGATGATGTCATCGGTGACGTGGTTCGGCCGCCATCTTGGAAAAACGGCAAAACGTTGCGCCAGTATATCTCCAAAAGTGCTGAGCAGAAAAAATTGAGACATGGCTCATTGTAAAGAACTCTCCATGGGGAATAAAATATGTTAATGATGACGTCATATGTCACGTGGTTCGGCCGCCATCTTGGAAAAACCGAAAAACTTAGCACCTCTATGTGTCCAAAAGTGCTGAATAGAAAAAATTGAGACATGCCTCATTGTAAAGAACTCTCCATGGGGAATAAAATATGTTAATGATGACGTCATCGGTCACGTGGTTCGGCCGCCATATTTGTCCTCAATGGCCAATAAAAAAGTACATTCCGGCAAGTCCTCGGTCTCTGACCGATTTTTACTTGCCGGAAAAGATTCCGGCAAGTATGTTGATCTGTTCGTTTGTTTGTCTGTTTGTCTGTTTGTCTGTCTGTTTGTCTGTCTGTCTGTTTGCAGCACTGCGTCTACACCGTTGCACGTAGAATCGCCAAACTTTGCACACATATTGGTCTTGCCCTGGAATAGACTGTGCCCAATTGATGATGTCATCGGTGACGTGGTTCGGCCGCCATCTTGGAAAAACGGCAAAAAGTTGCGCCACTATATCTCCAAAAGTGCTGAGCAGAAAAAATTGAGACATGGCTCATTGTAAAGAACTCTCCATGGGGAATAAAATATGTTAATGATGACGTCATATGTCACGTGGTTCGGCCGCCATCTTGGAAAAACCGAAAAACTTAGCACCTCTATGTGTCCAAAAGTGCTGAATAGAAAAAATTGAGACATGCCTCATTGTAAAGAACTCTTCATGGGGAATAAAATATGTTAATGATGACGTCATCGGTCACGTGGTTCGGCCGCCATATTTGTCCTCAATGGCCAATAAAAAAGTACATTCCGGCAAGTCCTCGGCCTCTGACCGATTTTTCATTCATTACTTGCCGGAAAAGATTCCGGCAAGTATGTTGATCTGTTCGTTTGTTACTTGCCGGAAAAGATTCCGGCAAGTATGTTGATCTGTTCGTTTGTTACTTGCCGGAAAAATTTTCCGGCAAGTATGTTGATCTGTTCGTTTGTTTGTCTGTTTGTCTGTTTGTCTGTTTGTCTGTCTGTTTGTCTGTCTGTTTGCAGCACTGCGTCTACACCGTTGCACGGAGAATCGCCAAACTTTGCACACATATTGGTCTTGCCCTGGAATAGACTGTGCCCAATTGATGACGTCATCGGTGACGTGGTTCGGCCGCCATCTTGGAAAAACCGAAAAAATTTGCACCTCTATATCTCCGAAAGTACTGTACTGAAAAAATTGAGACATGGCTCATTGTAAAGAACTCTCCATGGGGAATAAAATATGTTAATGATGACGTCATATGTCACGTGGTCGGCCGCCATCTTGGAAAAAAGGCAAAAATTTGCACCACTATATCTCCAAAAGTGCTGAACAGAAAAAATTGAGACATGGCTCATTGTAAAGAACTCTCCATGGGGAATAAAATATGTTAATGATGACGTCATCAGTCACGTGGTCGGCCGCCATCTTGGAAAAACCGAAAAATTCTGCACCTCCACATCTCCAAAAGTCCTGAATAGAAAAAATTGAGACATGGCTCATTGTAAAGAACTCTCCATGGGGAATAAAATATGTTAATGATGATGTCATCGGTCACGTGGTTCGGCCGCCATCTTGGAAAAACCGAAAAATTCTGCACCTCCACATCTCCAAAAGTCCTGAATAGAAAAAATTGAGACATGGCTCATTGTAAAGAACCCTCCATGGGGAATAAAATATGTTAATGATGACGTCATCGGTCACGTGGTTCGGCCGCCATCTTGGAAAAACTTTGCACCTCGATATCTCCGAAAGTGCTGAACAGAAAAAATTGAGACATGGCTCATTGTGAAGAACTCTCCACGGGGAATAAAATATGTTAATGATGACGTCATCGGTCACGTGGTTCAGCCACCATATTTGTCCTAAATGGCCGATAAAAAAGTAAATTCCGGCAAGTCCTCGGTCTCTGACCGATTTTTCATCTGTTTGTCTGTTTGTCTGTTTGTCTGTTTGTCTGTCTGTTTGCAGCACTGCGTCTACACCGTTGCACGTAGAATCGCCAAACTTTGCACACATATTGGTCTTGCCCTGGAATAGACTGTGCCCAATTGATGACGTCATCGGTGACGTGGTTCGGCCGCCATCTTGGAAAAACTGAAAAACTTTGCACCTCTATATCTCCGAAAGTACTGAACAGAAAAAATTGAGACATGGCTCATTGTAAAGAACTCTCCATGGGGAATAAAATATGTTAATGATGACGTCATCAGTCACGTGGTCGGCCGCCATCTTGGAAAAACAGCAAAACTTTGCACCACTATATCTCCAAAAGTGCTGAACAGAAAAAATTGAGACATGGCTCATTGTAAAGAACTCTCCATGGGGAATAAAATATGTTAATGATGACGTCATATGTCACGTGGTCGGCCGCCATTTTGGAAAAACGGCAAAACTTTGCACCACTATATCTCCAAAAGTGCTGAACAGAAAAAATTGAGACATGGCTCATTGTAAAGAACTCTCCATGGGGAATAAAATATGTTAATGATGACGTCATCAGTCACGTGGTCGGCCGCCATCTTGGAAAAACGGCAAAACTTTGCACCACGAAATCTCCAAAAGTGCTGAACAGAAAAAATTGAGACATGCCTCATTGTAAAGAACTCTCCATGGGGAATAAAATATGTTAATGATGATGTCATATGTCACGTGGTCGGCCGCCATCTTGGAAAAACGGCAAAACTTTGCACCACTATATCTCCAAAAGTGCTGAACAGAAAAAATTGAGACATGGCTCATTGTAAAGAACTCTCCATGGGGAATAAAATATGTTAATGATGATATCATTGGTCACGTGGTTCGGCCGCCATATTTGTTCTAAATGGCCGATAAAAAGTACATTCCGGCAAGTCCTCGGTCTCTGACCGATTTTTCATTACTTGCCGGAAAAAATTTCCGGCAAGTATGTTGATCTGTTCGTTTGTTTGTCTGTCTGTCTGTTTGTCTGTCTGTTTGTCTGTCTGTTTGTCTGTTTGCAGCACTGCGTCTACACCGTTGCACGGAGAATCGCCAAACTTTGCACACATAATGGTCTTGCCCTCTAATATACTGTGCCTCAATGATGACGTCATCAGTGACGTGGTTCGGCCGCCATCTTGGAAAAACCGAAAAACTTTGCACCTCTATATCTCCGAAAGTACTGAACAGAAAAAATTGAGACATGGCTCATTGTAAAGAACTCTCCATGGGGAATAAAATATGTAAATGATGACGTCATCAGTCACGTGGTTCGGTCGCCATCTTGGAAAAACGGCAAAACTTTGCACCACGAAATCTCCAAAAGTGCTGAACAGAAAAAATTGAGACATGGCTCATTGTAAAGAACTCTCCATGGGGAATAAAATATGTTAATGATGATGTCATATGTCACGTGGTCGGCCGCCATCTTGGAAAAACGGCAAAACTTTGCACCACTATATCTCCAAAAGTGCTGAACAGAAAAAATTGAGACATGGCTCATTGTAAAGAACTCTCCATGGGGAATAAAATATGTTAATGATGACGTCATCAGTCACGTGGTCGGCCGCCATCTTGGAAAAACGGCAAAACTGTGCACCACGATATCTCCAAAAGTGCTGAACAGAAAAAATTGAGACATGGCTCATTGTAAAGAACTCTCCATGGGGAATAAAATATGTTAATGATGACGTCATATGTCACGTGGTTCGGCCGCCATCTTGGAAAAACCGAAAAATTGTGCACCTCCATATCTCTGAAAGTGCAGAATAGAAAAAATTGAGACATGGCTCATTGTAAAGAACTCTCCATGGGGAATAAAATATGTTAATGATGACATCATAGGTCACGTGGTTCGGCTGCCATCTTGGAAAAACCGAAAAACTCTGCACCTCCATATCTCCAAAAGTGCTGAATAGAAAAAGTTGAGACATGGCTCTTTGTAAAGAACTCTCCATGGGGAATAATATATGTTAATGATGACGTCATCTATCACGTGGTTCGGCCGCCATATTTGTCTTAAATGGCCGATAAAAAAGTACATTCCGGCAAGTCCTCGGTCTCTGACCGATTTTTCATTTGTCTGTCTGTCTGTCTGTCTGTCTGTCTGTTTGTCTGTTTGCAGCACTGCGTCTACACCGTTGCACGTAGAATCGCCAAACTTTGCACACATATTGGTCTTGCCCTGGAATAGACTGTGCCCAATTGATGACGTCATCGGTGATGTGGTTCGGCCGCCATCTTGGAAAAACCGAAAAACTTTGCACCTCTATATCTCCGAAAGTACTGAACAGAAAAAATTGAGACATGGCTCATTATAAATAACTCTCCATGGGGAATAAAATATGTTAATGATGACGTCATCAGTCACGTGGTTCGGTCGCCATCTTGGAAAAACGGCAAAACGTTGCGCCACTATATCTCCAAAAGTGCTGAACAGAAAAAATTGAGACATGGCTCATTGTAAAAAAACTCTCCATGGGGAATAAAATATGTTAATGATGTCATATGTCACGTGGTCGGCCGCCATCTTGGAAAAACCGAAAAACTCTGCACCTCCACATCTCCAAAAGTCCTGAATAGAAAAAATTGAGGCATGGCTCATTGTAAAGAACTCTCCATGGGGAATAAAATATGTCAATGATGACGTCATCGGTCACGTGGTTCGGCCGCCATATTTGTCCTAAATGGCCGATAAAAAAGTACATTCCGGCAAGTCCTCGGTCTCTGACCGATTTTTCATTTGTTACTTGCCGGAAAAATTTTCCGGCAAGTATGTTGATCTGTTCGTTTGTTACTTGCCGGAAAAATTTTCCGGCAAGTATGTTGATCTGTTCGTTTGTTACTTGCCGGAAAAATTTTCCGGCAAGTATGTTGATCTGTTCGTTTGTTACTTGCCGGAAAATTTTTTCCGGCAAGTATGTTGATCTGTTCGTTTGTCTGTTTGTCTGTCTGTTTGTCTGTTTGTTACTTGCCGGAAAATTTTTTCCGGCAAGTATGTTGATCTGTTCGTTTGTTACTTGCCGGAAAAAATTTTCCGGCAAGTATGTTGATCTGTTCGTTTGTCTGTCTGTTTGTCTGTCTGTCTGTCTGTCTGTCTGTCTGTCTGTCTGTCTGTTTGCAGCACTGCGTCTACACCGTTGCACGTAGAATCGCCAAACTTTGCACACATATTGGTCTTGCCCTGGAATAGACTGTGCCCAATTGATGACGTCATCGGTGACGTGGTTCGGCCGCCATCTTGGAAAAACCGAAAAACTTTGCACCTCTATATCTCCGAAAGTACTGAACAGAAAAAATTGAGACATGGCTCATTGTAAAGAACTCTCCATGGGGAATAAAATATGTTAATGATGACGTCATATGTCACGTGGTCGGCCGCCATCTTGGAAAAACGGCAAAAATTTTCACCACTATAACTCCAAAAGTGCTGAACAGAAAAAATTGAGACATGGCTCATTGTAAAGAACTCTCCATGGGGAATAAAATATGTTAATGATGACGTCATCAGTCACGTGGTCGGCCGCCATCTTGGAAAAACCGAAAAACTCTGCACCTCCACATCTCCAAAAGTCCTGAACAGAAAAAATTGAGGTATGGCTCATTGTAAAGAACTCTCCATGGGGAATAAAATATGTTAATGATGACGTCATGTATCACATAGTTCGGCCGCCATATTTGTTCTAAATGGCCGATAAAAAAGTACATTCCGGCAAGTCCTCGGTCTCTGACCGATTTTTCATCTGTTTGTCTGTCTGTTTGTCTGTTTGTCTGTCTGTCTGTCTGTTTGCAGCACTGCGTCTACACCGTTGCACGTAGAATCGCCAAACTTTGCACACTTATTGGTCTTGCCCTGGAATAGACTGTGCCCAATTGATGACGTCATCGGTGACGTGGTTCGGCCGCCATCTTGGAAAAACCGAAAAACTTTGCACCTCTATATCTCCGAAAGTACTGAACAGAAAAAATTGAGACATGGCTCATTGTAAAGAACTCTCCATGGGGAATAAAATATGTTAATGATGACGTCATATGTCACGTGGTCGGCCGCCATCTTGGAAAAACGGAAAAACTTTGCACCACGAAATCTCCAAAAGTGCTGAACAGAAAAAATTGAGACATGGCTCATTGTAAAGAACTCTCCATGGGGAATAAAATATGTTAATGATGATGTCATATGTCACGTGGTCGGCCGCCATCTTGGAAAAACGGCAAAACTTTGCACCACTATATCTCCAAAAGTGCTGAACAGAAAAAATTGAGACATGGCTCATTGTAAAGAACTCTCCATGGGGAATAAAATATGTTAATGATGATATCATCGGTCACGTGGTTCGGCCGCCATATTTGTTCTAAATGGCCGATAAAAAGTACATTCCGGCAAGTCCTCGGTCTCTGACCGATTTTTCATTTGTCTGTTTGTTACTTGCCGGAAAAATTTTCCGGCAAGTATGTTGATCTGTTCGTTTGTTACTTGCCGGAAAAATTTTCCGGCAAGTATGTTGATCTGTTCGTTTGTTTGTCTGTCTGTCTGTTTGTCTGTCTGTTTGTCTGTCTGTTTGTCTGTTTGCAGCACTGCGTCTACACCGTTGCACGGAGAATCGCCAAACTTTGCACACATAATGGTCTTGCCCTCTAATATACTGTGCCTCAATGATGACGTCATCGGTGACGTGGTTCGGCCGCCATCTTGGATAAACCGAATAAATTTGCACCTCTATATCTCCGAAAGTACTGAACAGAAAAAATTGAGACATGGCTCATTGTAAAGAACTCTCCATGGGGAATAAAATATGTTAATGATGACGTCATATGTCACGTGGTCGGCCGCCATCTTGGAAAAACGGCAAAAATTTGCACCACTATATCTCCAAAAGTGCTGAACAGAAAAAATTGAGACATGGCTCATTGTAAAGAACTCTCCATGGGGCATAAAATATGTTAATGATGACGTCATCAGTCACGTGGTCGGCCGCCATCTTGGAAAAACCGAAAAACTTAGCACCTCCATATCTCCGAAAGTGCTGAATAGAAAAAATTGAGACATGGCTCATTGTAAAGAACTCTCCA
Organism: Myxine glutinosa; assembly: GCF_964187855.1. Taxonomy (NCBI): domain Eukaryota; kingdom Metazoa; phylum Chordata; class Myxini; order Myxiniformes; family Myxinidae; genus Myxine; species Myxine glutinosa. Next base: position 84,392,890 of record NC_136274.1, read on the forward strand.
TGGGGAATAAAATATGTTAATGATGATGTCATTGGTCACGTGGATCGGCCGCCATCTTGGAAAAACCGAAAACCTCTGCACCTCCACATCTCCAAAAGTGCTGAATAGAAAAAATTGAGACATGGCTCATTGTAAAGAACTCTCCATGGGGAATAAAATATGTTAATGATGACGTCATCGGTCACGTGGTTCGGCCGCCATATTTGTCCTAAATGGCCGATAAAAAAGTACATTCCGGCAAGTCCTCGGTCTCTGACCGATTTTTCATTTGTCTGTCTGTCTGTTTGTCTGTCTGTTTGTCTGTCTGTTTGTCTGTTTGCAGCACTGCGTCTACACCGTTGCACGGAGAATCGCCAAACTTTGCACACATAATGGTCTTGCCCTCTAATATACTGTGCCTCAATGATGACGTCATCAGTGACGTGGTTCGGCCGCCATCTTGGATAAACCGAATAAATTTGCACCTCTATATCTCCGAAAGTACTGAACAGAAAAAATTGAGACATGGCTCATTGTAAAGAACTCTCCATGGGGAATAAAATATGTTAATGATGACGTCATATGTCACGTGGTCGGCCGCCATCTTGGAAAAACGGCAAAAATTTGCACCACTATATCTCCAAAAGTGCTGAACAGAAAAAATTGAGACATGGCTCATTGTAAAGAACTCTCCATGGGGAATAAAATATGTTAATGATGACGTCATCGTTCACGTGTTTCGGCCGCCATATTTGTCCTAAATGGCCGATAAAAAGTAAATTCCGGCAAGTCCTCGGTCTCTGACCGATTTTTCATTACTTGCCGGAAAAATTTTCCGGCAAGTATGTTGATCTGTTCGTTTGTTTGTCTGTCTGTCTGTCTGTCTGTCTGTTTGTCTGTCTGTTTGCAGCACTGCGTCTACACCGTTGCACGTAGAATCGCCAAACTTTGCACACATATTGGTCTTGCCCTGGAATAGACTGTGCCCAATTGATGACGTCATCGGTGACGTGGTTCGGCCGCCATCTTGGAAAAACCGAAAAATTTTGCACCTCTATATCTCCGAAAGTACTGAACAGAAAAAATTGAGGCATGGCTCATTGTAAAGAACTCTCCATGGGGAATAAAATATGTTAATGATGATATCATTGGTCACGTGGTTCGGCCGCCATATTTGTTCTAAATGGCCGATAAAAAGTACATTCCGGCAAGTCCTCGGTCTCTGACCGATTTTTCATCTGTCTGTTTGTCTGTTTGTCTGTTTGTCTGTTTGCAGCACTGCGTCTACACCGTTGCACGTAGAATCGCCAAACTTTGCACACATATTGGTCTTGCCATGGAATAGACTGTGCCCAATTGATGACGTCATCGGTGACGTGGTTCGGCCGCCATCTTGGAAAAACCGAAAAACTTTGCACCTCTATATCTCCGAAAGTACTGAACAGAAAAAATTGAGACATGGCTCATTGTAAAGAACTCTCCATGGGGAATAAAATATGGAAATGATGACGTCATCAGTCACGTGGTTCGGTCGCCATCTTGGAAAAACGGCAAAACGTTGCGCCACTATATCTCCAAAAGTGCTGAACAGAAAAAATTGAGACATGGCTCATTGTAAAGAACTCTCCATGGGGTATAAAATATGTTAATGATGACGTCATATGTCACGTGGTCGGCCGCCATCTTGGAAAAACGGCAAAACTTTGCACCACTATATCTCCAAAAGTGCTGAACAGAAAAAATTGAGACATGGCTCATTGTAAAGAACTCTCCATGGGGAATAAAATATGTTAATGATGACGTCATCAGTCACGTGGTCGGCCGCCATCTTGGAAAAACGGCAAAACTTTGCACCACGAAATCTCCAAAAGTGCTGAACAGAAAAAATTGAGACATGGCTCATTGTAAAGAACTCTCCATGGGGAATAAAATATGTCAATGATGATGTCATATGTCACGTGGTCGGCCGCCATCTTGGAAAAACGGCAAAACTTTGCACCACTATATCTCCAAAAGTGCTGAACAGAAAAAATTGAGACATGGCTCATTGTAAAGAACTCTCCATGGGGAATAAAATATGTTAATGATGACGTCATCGGTCACGTGGTTCGGCCTCCATATTTGTCCTAAATGGCCGATAAAAAAGTACATCCCGGCAAGTCCTCGGTCTCTGACCGATTTTTCATCTGTCTGTCTGTTTGTCTGTCTGTTTGTCTGTTTGCAGCACTGCGTCTACACCGTTGCACGTAGAATCGCCAAACTTTGCACACATATTAGTCTTGCCCTGGAATAGACTGTGCCCAATTGATGACGTCATCGGTGACGTGGTTCGGCCGCCATCTTGGAAAAACCGAAAAACTTTGCACCTCTATATCTCCGAAAGTACTGAACAGAAAAAATTGAGACATGGCTCATTATAAAGAACTCTCCATGGGGAATAAAATATGTTAATGATGACGTCATCAGTCACGTGGTTCGGTCGCCATCTTGGAAAAACGGCAAAGCGTTGCGCCACTATATCTCCAAAAGTGCTGAACAGAAAAAATTGAGACATGGCTCATTGTAAAGAACTCTCCATGGGGAATAAAATTTGTTAATGATGACGTCATATGTCACGTGGTTCGGCCGCCATCTTGGAAAAACCGAAAAACTTAGCACCTCTATGTGTCCAAAAGTGCTGAATAGAAAAAATTGAGACATGCCTCATTGTAAAGAACTCTCCATGGGGAATAAAATATGTTAATGATGACGTCATCGGTCACGTGGTTCGGCCGCCATATTTGTCCTCAATGGCCAATAAAAAAGTACATTCCGGCAAGTCCTCGGTCTCTGACCGATTTTTCATCTGTTTGTCTGTTTGTCTGTTTGTCTGTTTGTCTGTCTGTTTGCAGCACTGTGTCTACACCGTTGCACGGAGAATCGCCAAACTTTGCAGACATATTGGTCTTGCCCTGGAATAGACTGTGCCCAATTGATGACGTCATCGGTGACGTGGTTCGGCCGCCATCTTGGAAAAACCGAAAAACTTTGCACCTCTATATCTCCGAAAGCACTGAACAGAAAAAATTGAGACATGGCTCATTGTAAAGAACTCTCCATGGGGAATAAAATATGTTAATGATGACGTCATATGTCACGTGGTCGGCCGCCATCTTGGAAAAACGGCAAAAATTTGCACCACTATATCTCCAAAAGTGCTGAACAGAAAAAATTGAGACATGGCTCATTGTAAAGAACTCTCCATGGGGAATAAAATATGTTAATGATGACGTCATCAGTCACGTGGTCGGCCGCCATCTTGGAAAAACCGAAAAACTCTGCACCTCCACATCTCCAAAAGTCCTGAATAGAAAAAATTGAGGTATGGCTCATTGGAAAGAACTCTCCATGGGGAATAAAATATGTTAATGATGACGTCATCGGTCACGTGGTTCGGCCGCCATATTTGTCCTAAATGGCCGATAAAAAAGTACATTCCGGCAAGTCCTCGGTCTCTGACCGATTTTTCATCTGTTTGTTACTTGCCGGAAAAAATTTTCCGGCAAGTATGTTGATCTGTTCGTTTGTCTGTCTGTTTGTCTGTTTGTCTGTTTGTCTGTCTGTCTGTCTGTCTGTCTGTCTGTTTGCAGCACTGCGTCTACACCGTTGCACGTAGAATCGCCAAACTTTGCACACATATTGGTCTTGCCCTGGAATAGACTGTGCCCAATTGATGACGTCATCGGTGACGTGGTTCGGCCGCCATCTTGGAAAAACCGAAAAACTTTGCACCTCTATATCTCCGAAAGTACTGAACAGAAAAAATTGAGACATGGCTCGTTGTAAAGAACTCTCCATGGGGAATAAAATACGTAAATGATGACGTCATCAGTCACGTGGTTCTGGCGCCATCTTGGAAAAACCGAAAAACGTTGCGCCACTATATCTCCAAAAGTGCTGAACAGAAAAAATTGAGACTTGGCTCATTGTAAAGAACTCTCCATGGGGAATAAAATATGTTAATGATGACGTCATATGTCACGTGGTCGGCCGCCATCTTGGAAAAACGGCAAAAATTTTCACCACTATAACTCCAAAAGTGCTGAACAGAAAAAATTGAGACATGGCTCATTGTAAAGAACTCTCCATGGGGAATAAAATATGTTAATGATGACGTCATCAGTCACGTGGTCGGCCGCCATCTTGGAAAAACCGAAAAACTCTGCACCTCCACATCTCCAAAAGTCCTGAACAGAAAAAATTGAGGTATGGCTCATTGTAAAGAACTCTCCATGGGGAATAAAATATGTTAATGATGACGTCATGTATCACATAGTTCGGCCGCCATATTGGTTCTAAATGGCCGATAAAAAAGTACATTCCGGCAAGTCCTCGGTCTCTGACCGATTTTTCATTACTTGCCGGAAAAATTTTCCGGCAAGTATGTTGATCTGTTCGTTTGTTTGTCTGTTTGTCTGTTTGTCTGTTTGTCTGTCTGTTTGTCTGTCTGTTTGCAGCACTGCGTCTACACCGTTGCACGGAGAATCGCCAAACTTTGCACACATATTGGTCTTGCCCTGGAATAGACTGTGCCCAATTGATGACGTCATCGGTGACGTGGTTCGGCCGCCATCTTGGAAAAACCGAAAAAATTTGCACCTCTATATCTCCGAAAGTACTGTACTGAAAAAATTGAGACATGGCTCATTGTAAAGAACTCTCCATGGGGAATAAAATATGTTAATGATGACGTCATATGTCACGTGGTCGGCCGCCATCTTGGAAAAAAGGCAAAAATTTGCACCACTATATCTCCAAAAGTGCTGAACAGAAAAAATTGAGACATGGCTCATTGTAAAGAACTCTCCATGGGGAATAAAATATGTTAATGATGACGTCATCAGTCACGTGGTCGGCCGCCATCTTGGAAAAACCGAAAAATTCTGCACCTCCACATCTCCAAAAGTCCTGAATAGAAAAAATTGAGACATGGCTCATTGTAAAGAACCCTCCATGGGGAATAAAATATGTTAATGATGACGTCATCGGTCACGTGGTTCGGCCGCCATCTTGGAAAAACTTTGCACCTCGATATCTCCGAAAGTGCTGAACAGAAAAAATTGAGACATTGCTCATTGTGAAGAACTCTCCACGGGGAATAAAATATGTTAATGATGACGTCATCGGTCACGTGGTTCAGCCACCATATTTGTCCTAAATGGCCGATAAAAAAGTAAATTCCGGCAAGTCCTCGGTCTCTGACCGATTTTTCATCTGTTTGTCTGTTTGTCTGTTTGTCTGTTTGTCTGTCTGTTTGCAGCACTGCGTCTACACCGTTGCACGTAGAATCGCCAAACTTTGCACACATATTGGTCTTGCCCTGGAATAGACTGTGCCCAATTGATGACGTCATCGGTGACGTGGTTCGGCCGCCATCTTGGAAAAACTGAAAAACTTTGCACCTCTATATCTCCGAAAGTACTGAACAGAAAAAATTGAGACATGGCTCATTGTAAAGAACTCTCCATGGGGAATAAAATATGTTAATGATGACGTCATCAGTCACGTGGTCGGCCGCCATCTTGGAAAAACAGCAAAACTTTGCACCACTATATCTCCAAAAGTGCTGAACAGAAAAAATTGAGACATGGCTCATTGTAAAGAACTCTCCATGGGGAATAAAATATGTTAATGATGACGTCATATGTCACGTGGTCGGCCGCCATTTTGGAAAAACGGCAAAACTTTGCACCACTATATCTCCAAAAGTGCTGAACAGAAAAAATTGAGACATGGCTCATTGTAAAGAACTCTCCATGGGGAATAAAATATGTTAATGATGACGTCATCAGTCACGTGGTCGGCCGCCATCTTGGAAAAACGGCAAAACTTTGCACCACGAAATCTCCAAAAGTGCTGAACAGAAAAAATTGAGACATGCCTCATTGTAAAGAACTCTCCATGGGGAATAAAATATGTTAATGATGATGTCATATGTCACGTGGTCGGCCGCCATCTTGGAAAAACGGCAAAACTTTGCACCACTATATCTCCAAAAGTGCTGAACAGAAAAAATTGAGACATGGCTCATTGTAAAGAACTCTCCATGGGGAATAAAATATGTTAATGATGATATCATTGGTCACGTGGTTCGGCCGCCATATTTGTTCTAAATGGCCGATAAAAAGTACATTCCGGCAAGTCCTCGGTCTCTGACCGATTTTTCATCTGTCTGTCTGTTTGTCTGTCTGTCTGTCTGTCTGTTTGCAGCACTGCGTCTACACCGTTGCACGTAGAATCGCCAAACTTTGCACACATATTGGTCTTGCCCTGGAATAGACTGTGCCCAATTGATGACGTCATCGGTGACGTGGTTCGGCCGCCATCTTGGAAAAACCGAAAAACTTTGCACCTCTATATCTCCGAAAGTACTGAACAGAAAAAATTGAGACATGGCTCATTGTAAAGAACTCTCCATGGGGAATAAAATTTGTTAATGATGACGTCATCAGTCACGTGGTAGGCCGCCATCTTGGAAAAACGGCAAAACTTTGCACCACGAAATCTCCAAAAGTCCTGAATAGAAAAAATTGAGGCATGGCTCATTGTAAAGAACTCTCCATGGGGAATAAAATATGTTAATGATGAGGTCATATGTCACGTGGTCGGCCGCCATCTTGGAAAAACCGAAAAACTGCACCTCCACATCTCCAAAAGTCCTGAATAGAAAAAATTGAGGCATGGCTCATTGTAAAGAACTCTCCATGGGGAATAAAATATGTTAATGATGACGTCATCGGTCACATGGTTCGGCCACCATATTTGTCCTAAATGGCCGATAAAAAAGTACATTCCGGCAAGTCCTCAGTCTCTGACCGATTTTTCATTACTTGCCGGAAAAATTTTCCGGCAAGTATGTTGATCTGTTCGTTTGTTTGTCTGTTTGTCTGTCTGTTTGTCTGTTTGCAGCACTGCGTCTACACCGTTGCACGGAGAATCGCCAAACTTTGCACACATAATGGTCTTGCCCTCTAATATACTGTGCCTCAATGATGACGTCATCGGTGACGTGGTTCGGCCGCCATCTTGGAAAAACCGAATAAATTTGCACCTCTATATCTCCGAAAGTACTGAACAGAAAAAATTGAGACATGGCTCATTGTAAAGAACTCTCCATGGGGAATAAAATATGTTAATGATGACGTCATATGTCACGTGGTCGGCCGCCATCTTGGAAAAACGGCAAAAAATTTGCACCACTATATCTCCAAAAGTGCTGAACAGAAAAAATTGAGACATGGCTCATTGTAAAGAACTCTCCATGGGGAATAAAATATGTTAATGATGACGTCATCAGTCACGTGGTCGGCCGCCATCTTGGAAAAACCGAAAAACTCTGCACCTCCACATCTCCAAAAGTCCTGAATAGAAAAAATTGAGGTATGGCTCATTGTAAAGAACTCTCCATGGGGAATAAAATATGTTAATGATGACGTCATCGGTCACGTGGTTCGGCCGCCCTATTTGTCCTAAATGGCCGATAAAAAAGTACATTCCGGCAAGTCCTCGGTCTCTGACCGATTTTTCATTACTTGCCGGAAAAATTTCCGGCAAGTATGTTGATCTGTTCGTTTGTTTGTTACTTGCCGGAAAAAATTTTCCGGCAAGTATGTTGATCTGTTCGTTTGTTACTTGCCGGAAAAATTTTCTGGCAAGTATGTTGATCTGTTCGTTTGTTTGTCTGTCTGTCTGTCTGTCTGTCTGTCTGTCCGTTTGTCTGTTTGCAGCACTACGTCTACACCGTTGCACGTAGAATCGCCAAACTTGGCACACATATTGGTCTTGCCCTCTAATATACTGTGCCCAAATGATGACGTCATCGGTGACGTGGTTCGGCCGCCATCTTGGAAAAACCGAAAAATTTTACACCTCCATATCTCCGAAAGTGCTGAACAGAAAAAATTGAGACATGGCTCATTGTAAATAACTCTCCATGGGGAATAAAATATGTTACTGATGAAGTCATCAGTCACGTGGTTCGGCCGCCATCTTGGAAAAACCGAAAAACTTTGCACCTCCATATCTCCGAAAGTGCTGAACAGAAAAAATTGAGACATGGCTCATTGTAAAGAACTCTCCATGGGGAATAAAATATGTTAATGATGACGTCATCAGTCACGTGGTCGGCCGCCATCTTGGAAAAACGGCAAAACTTTGCACCACGATATCTCCAAAAGTGCTGAACAGAAAAAATTGAGACATGGCTCATTGTAAAGAACTCTCCATGGCGAATAAAATATGTTAATGATGACGTCATATGTCACGTGGTCGGCCGCCATCTTGGAAAAACCGAAAAACTTTACACCTCCATATCTCCGAAAGTGCTGAACAGAAAAAATTGAGACATGGCTCATTGTAAATAACTCTCCATGGGGAATAAAATATGCTACTGATGAAGTCATCAGTCACGTGGTTCGGCCGCCATCTTGGAAAAACCGAAAAACTTTGCACCTCCATATCTCCGAAAGTGCTGAACAGAAAAAATTGAGACATGGCTCATTGTAAAGAACTCTCCATGGGGAATAAAATATGTTAATGATGACGTCATCAGTCACGTGGTCGGCCGCCATCTTGGAAAAACGGCAAAACTTTGCACCACGATATCTCCAAAAGTGCTGAACAGAAAAAATTGAGACATGGCTCATTGTAAAGAACTCTCCATGGCGAATAAAATATGTTAATGATGACGTCATATGTCACGTGGTCGGCCGCCATCTTGGAAAAACCGAAAAACTTTGCACCTCCATATCTCCGGAAGTGCTGAACAGAAAAAATTGAGACATGGCTCATTGGTAAGAACTCTCCATGGGGAATAAAATATGTTAATGATGACGTCATATGTCACGTGGTCGGCCGCCATCTTGGAAAAACCGAAAAACTTTGCACCTCCATATCTCCGAAAGTGCTGAATAGAAAAAATTGAGACATGGCTCATTGTAAAGAACTCTCCATGGGGAATAAAATATGTTAATGATGATATCATCGGTCACGTGGTTCGGCCGCCATATTTGTTCTAAATGGCCGATAAAAAGTACATTCCGGCAAGTCCTCGGTCTCTGACCGATTTTTCATCTGTCTGTTTGTCTGTTTGCAGCACTGCGTCTACACCGTTGCACGTAGAATCGCCAAACTTTGCACACATATTGGTCTTGCCCTGGAATAGATTGTGCCCAATTGATGACGTCATCGGTGACGTGGTTCGGCCGCCATCTTGGAAAAACCGAAAAAATTTACACCTCTATATCTCCGAAAGTACTGAACAGAAAAAATTGAGACATGGCTCATTGTAAAGAACTCTCCATGGGGAATAAAATATGTAAATGATGACGTCATCAGACACGTGGTTCGGTCGCCATCTTGGAAAAACGGCAAAACGTTGCGCCACTATATCTCCAAAAGTGCTGAACAGAAAAAATTGAGACATGGCTCATTGTAAAGAACTCTGCATGGGGAATAAAATATGTTAATGATGACGTCATCAGTCACGTGGTTCGGCCGCCATCTTGGAAAAACCGAAAATTTTTGCACCTCGATATCTCAAAGTGCTGACAGAAAAAATTGAGACATGGCTCATTGTAAAGAACTCTCCATGGGGAATAAGATATGGTAATGATGACGTCATCAGTCACGTGGTTCGGCCGCCATCTTGGAAAAACCGAAAATTTTTGCACCTCCATATCTCCGAAAGTCCTGAACAGAAAAAATTGAGACATGGCTCATTGTAAAGAACTCTCCATGGGGAATAAAATATGTTAATGATGACGTCATCAGTCACGTGGTTCGGCCGCCATCTTGGGAAAACCGAAAAACTTTGCACCACTATATCTCCAAAAGTGCTGAACAGAAAAAATGGAGACATGGCTCATTGTGAAGAACTCTCCATGTGGAATAAAATATGTTAATGATGACGTCATCAGTCACGTGGTTCGGCCGCCATCTTGTAAAAACCGAAAAACTTTGCACATCCATATCTCTGAATGTACTGAATAGAAAAAATTGAGACATGGCTCATTGCAAAGAACTCTCCATGGAGAATACAATATGTTAATGATGACGTCATCGGTCACGTGATTCGGCCGCCATCTTGGAAAATCCGAAAAACTATGCACCTCCATATCTCCGAAAGTGCTGAATAGAAAAAATTGAGACATGGCCCATTGTAAAGAACTCTCCATGGGGAATAAAATATGTTAATGATGATGTCATCAGTCACGTGGTTCGGCCGCCATCTTGGAAAAACCGAAAAACTCTGCACCTCCACATCTCCGAAAGTCCTGAATATAAAAAATGGAGGTATGGCTCATTGTAAACAACTCTCCACGTGGAATAAAATATGTTAATGATGACATCATCGGTCACGTGGTTCGGCCGCCATATTTGTCCTAAATGGCCGATAAAAAAGTACATTCCGGCAAGTCCTCGGTCTCTGACCGATTTTTCATTACTTGCCGGAAAAAAATTTCCGGCAAGTATGTTGATCTGTTCGTTTGTCTGTCTGTTTGTCTGTTTGTCTGTTTGTCTGTCTGTCTGTCTGTCTGTCTGTCTGTTTGCAGCACTGCGTCTACACCGTTGCACGTAGAATCGCCAAACTTTGCACACATATTGGTCTTGCCCTGGAATAGACTGTGCCCAATTGATGACGTCATCGGTGACGTGGTTCGGCCGCCATCTTGGAAAAACCGAAAAACTTTGCACCTCTATATCTCCGAAAGTACTGAACAGAAAAAATTGAGACATGGCTCGTTGTAAAGAACTCTCCATGGGGAATAAAATACGTAAATGATGACGTCATCAGTCACGTGGTTCTGGCGCCATCTTGGAAAAACCGAAAAACGTTGCGCCACTATATCTCCAAAAGTGCTGAACAGAAAAAATTGAGACTTGGCTCATTGTAAAGAACTCTCCATGGGGAATAAAATATGTTAATGATGACGTCATATGTCACGTGGTCGGCCGCCATCTTGGAAAAACGGCAAAAATTTTCACCACTATAACTCCAAAAGTGCTGAACAGAAAAAATTGAGACATGGCTCATTGTAAAGAACTCTCCATGGGGAATAAAATATGTTAATGATGACGTCATCAGTCACGTGGTCGGCCGCCATCTTGGAAAAACCGAAAAACTCTGCACCTCCACATCTCCAAAAGTCCTGAACAGAAAAAATTGAGGTATGGCTCATTGTAAAGAACTCTCCATGGGGAATAAAATATGTTAATGATGACGTCATGTATCACATAGTTCGGCCGCCATATTGGTTCTAAATGGCCGATAAAAAAGTACATTCCGGCAAGTCCTCGGTCTCTGACCGATTTTTCATTACTTGCCGGAAAAAATTTTCCGGCAAGTATGTTGATCTGTTCGTTTGTCTGTTTGTCTGTTTGTCTGTTTGTCTGTTTGCAGCACTGCGTCTACACCGTTGCACGGAGAATCGCCAAACTTTGCACACATATTGGTCTTGCCCTGGAATAGACTGTGCCCAATTGATGACGTCATCGGTGACGTGGTTCGGCCGCCATCTTGGAAAAACCGAAAAACTTTGCACCTCTATATCTCCGAAAGTACTGAACAGAAAAAATTGAGACATGGCTCATTGTAAAGAACTCTCCATGGGGAATAAAATACGTAAATGATGACGTCATCAGTCACGTGGTTCTGGCGCCATCTTGGAAAAACCGAAAAACGTTGCGCCACTATATCTCCAAAAGTGCTGAACAGAAAAAATTGAGACTTGGCTCATTGTAAAGAACTCTCCATGGGGAATAAAATATGTTAATGATGACGTCATATGTCACGTGGTCGGCCGCCATCTTGGAAAAACGGCAAAACTTTGCACCACTATATCTCCAAAAGTGCTGAACAGAAAAAATTGAGACATGGCTCATTGTAAAGAACTCTCCATGGGGAATAAAATATGTTAATGATGACGTCATCAGTCACGTGGTCGGCCGCCATCTTGGAAAAACCGAAAAACTCTGCACCCTCACATCTCCAAAAGTCCTGAATAGAAAAAATTGAGGTATGGCTCATTGTAAAGAACTCTCCATGGGGAATAAAATATGTTAATGATGACGTCATCGGTCACGTGGTTCGGCCGCCATATTTGTCCTAAATGGCCGATAAAAAGTACATTCCGGCAAGTCCTCGGTCTCTGACCGATTTTTACTTGCCGGAAAAATTTTCCGGCAAGTATGTTGATCTGTTCGTTTGTTTGTCTGTCTGTCTGTCTGTCTGTTTGTCTGTCTGTCTGTTTGCAGCACTGCGTCTACACCGTTGCACGTAGAATCGCCAAACTTTGCACAAATATTGGTCTTGCCCTGGAATAGACTGTGCCCAATTGATGACGTCATCGGTGACGTGGTTTGGCCGCCATCTTGGAAAAACCGAAAAACTTTGCACCTCTATATCTCCGAAAGTACTGAACAGAAAAAATTGAGACATGGCTCATTGTAAAGAACTCTCCATGGGGAATAAAATATGTAAATGATGACGTCATCAGTCACGTGGTTCGGTCGCCATCTTGGAAAAACGGCAAAACGTTGCGCCACTATATCTCCAAAAGTGCTGAACAGAAAAAATTGAGACCTGGCTCATTGTAAAGAACTCTCCATGGGGAATAAAATATGTTAATGATGACGTCATATGTCACGTGGTCGGCCGCCATCTTGGAAAAACCGAAAAACTTTGCACCACTATATCTCCAAAAGTGCTGAACAGAAAAAATTGAGACATGGCTCATTGTAAAGAACTCTCCATGGGGAATAAAATATGTTAATGATGACGTCATCAGTCACGTGGTCGGCCACCATCTTGGAAAAACGGCAAAACTTTGCACCACGAAATCTCCAAAAGTCCTGAACAGAAAAAATTGAGACATGGCTCATTGTAAAGAACTCTCCATGGGGAATAAAATATGTTAATGATGATGTCATATGTCACGTGGTCGGCCGCCATCTTGGAAAAACGGCAAAACTTTGCACCACTATATCTCCAAAAGTGCTGAAGAGAAAAAATTGAGACATGGCTCATTGTAAAGAACTCTCCATGGGGAATAAAATATGTTAATGATGACGTCATCAGTCACGTGGTTCGGCCGCCATCTTGGAAAAACCGAAAAACTCTGCACCTCCACATCTCCAAAAGTCCTGAATAGAAAAAATTGAGGCATGGCTCATTGTAAAGAACTCTCCATGGGGAATAAAATATGTTAATGATGACGTCATCGGTCACGTGGTTCGGCCGCCATATTTGTCCTAAATGGCGGATAAAAAAGTACATTCCGGCAAGTCCTCGGTCTCTGACCGATTTTTCATCTGTCTGTCTGTCTGTCTGTTTGTCTGTCTGTCTGTTTGCAGCACTGCGTCTACACCGTTGCATGTAGAATCGCCAAACTTTGCACACATATTGGTCTTGCCCTGGAATAGACTGTGCCCAATTGATGACGTCATCGGTGACGTGGTTCGGCCGCCATCTTGGAAAAACCGAAAAACCTTGCACTTCTATATCTCCGAAAGTACTGAACAGAAAAAATTGAGACATGGCTCATTGTAAAGTACTCTCCATGGGGAATAAAATATGTTAATGATGACATCATCAGTCACGTGGTCGGCCGCCATCTTGGAAAAACGGCAAAACTTTGCACCACAAAATCTCCAAAAGTGCTGAACAGAAAAAATTGAGACATGGCTCATTGTAAAGAACTCTCGATGGGGAATAAAATATGTTAATGATGACGTCATATGTCACGTGGTCGGCCGCCATGTTGGAAAAACGGATAAACTTTGCTCCACTTTTTCTCCAAAAGTGCTGAACAGAAAAAATTGAGACATGGCTCATTGTAAAGAACTCTCCATGGGGAATAAAACATGTTAATGATGATGTCATCAGTCACATGGTCGGCCTCCATCTTGGAAAAACGGCAAAACTGTGCACCACTATATCTCCAAAAGTGCTGAACAGAAAAAAATTGAGACATGGCTCATTGTAAAGAACTCTCCATGGGGAATAAAATGTTAATGATGACGTCATCGGTCACGTGTTTCGGCCGCCATCTTGGAAAAACCGAAAACCTGTGCACCTCCATATCTCCGGAAGTGCTGAATAGAAAAAATTGAGACATGGCACATTGGAAAGAACTCTCCATGGGGAATAAAATGTTATTGATGACGTCATCATTCACGTGTTTCGGCCGCCATATTTGTCCAAAATGGCCGATAAAAAAGTACATTCCGGCAAGTCCTCGGTCTCTGACCGATTTTTCATTTTTTGTCTGTCTGTCTGTTTGTCTGTTTGTCTGTTTGCAGCACTGCGTCTACACCGTTGCACGTAGAATCGCCAAACTTGGCACACATATTGGTCTTGCCCTCTAATATACTGTGCCCAAATGATGACGTCATCGGTCACGTGGTTCGGCCGCCATCTTGGAAAAACCGAAAAAATTTGCACCTCGATATCTCAAAGTGCTGAACAGAAAAAATTGAGACATGGCTCATTGTGAAGAACTCTCCATGGGGAATAAAACATGTTAATGATGACGTCATCAGTCACGTGGTTCGGCCGCCATCTTGGAAAAACCGAAAATTTTTGCACCTCCATATCTCCGAAAGTCCTGAACAGAAAAAATTGAGACATGGCTCATTGTAAAGAACTCTCCATGGGGAATAAAATATGTTAATGATGACGTCATCAGTCACGTGGTCGGCCGCCATCTTGGAAAAACGGCAAAACTTTGCACCACGATATCTCCAAAAGTGCTGAACAGAAAAAATTGAGACATGGCTCATTGCAAAGAACGCTCCATGGGGAATAAAATATGTTAATGATGACGTCATATGTCACGTGGTCGGCCACCATCTTGGAAAAACGGCAAAACTTTGCACCACTATATCTCCAAAAGTGCTGAACAGAAAAAATTGAGACATTGCTCATTGTAAAGAACTCTCCATGGGGAATAAAATAGGTTAATGATGACGTCATATGTCACGTGGTTCGGCCGCCATCTTGGAAAAACCGAAAAATTTTGCACCTCCATTTCTCTGAAAGTGCTGAATATAAAAAATTGAGACATGGCTCATTGTAAAGAACTCTCCATGGGGAATAAAATATGTTAATGATGATGCCATCGGTCACGTGGTTCGGCCGCCATCTTGGAAAAACGGGAAAACTTTGCACCGCTATATCTCCAAAAGTGCAGAATGGAAAAAATTGAGACATGGCTTATTGTAAAGAACTCTCCATGGGGAATAAAATATGTTAATGATGACGTCATCGGTCACGTGGTTCGGCCGCCATATTTGTCCTAAATGGCCGATAAAAAAGTAAATTCCGGCAAGTCCTCGGTCTCTGACCGATTTTTCATTACTTGCCGGAAAAATTTTCCGGCAAGTATGTTGATCTGTTCGTTTGTTACTTGCCGGAAAAATTTTCCGGCAAGTATGTTGATCTGTTCGTTTGTTTGTCTGTCTGTCTGTCTGTCTGTCTGTTTGTCTGTCTGTTCGCAGCACTGCGTCTACACCGTTGCACGTAGAATCGCCAAACTTTGCACACATATTGGTCTTGCCCTGGAATAGACTGTGCCCAATTGATGACGTCATCGGTGACGTGGTTCGGCCGCCATCTTGGAAAAACCGAAAAACTTTGCACCTCTATATCTCCGAAAGTACTGAACAGAAAAAATTGAGACATGGCTCATTGTAAAGAACTCTCCATGGGGAATAAAATATGTAAATGATGACGTCATCAGTCACGTGGTTCGGTCGCCATCTTGGAAAAACGGCAAAACGTTGCGCCACTATATCTCCAAAAGTTCTGAACAGAAAAAATTGAGACATGGCTCATTGTAAAGAACTCTCCATGGGGAATAAAATATGTTAATGATGACGTCATATGTCACGTGGTCGGCCGCCATCTTGGAAAAACGGCAAAACTTTGCACCACTATATCTCCAAAAGTGCTGAACAGAAAAAATTGCGACATGGCTCATTGTAAAGAACTCTCCATGGGGAATAAAATATGTTAATGATGACGTCATCAGTCACGTGGTCGGCCGCCATCTTGGAAAAACCGAAAAACTCTGCACCTCCACATCTCCAAAAGTCCTGTATAGAAAAAATTGAGACATGGCTCATTGTAAAGAACTCTCCATGGGGAATAAAATATGTTAATGATGACGTCATCAGTCACGTGGTCGGCCGCCATCTTGGGAAAACGGCAAAACTTTGCACCACGAAATCTCCAAAAGTGCTGAACAGAAAAAATTGAGACATGGCTCATTGTAAAGAACTCTCCATGGGGAATAAAATATGTTAATAATGACGTCATCGGTCACGTGGGTTAGCCGCCATCTTGGAAAAACCTAGCACCTCCATATCTCCGAAAGTGCTGAATAGAAAAAATTGAGACATGACTCATTGTAAAGAACTCTCCATGGGGAATAATATATGTTGATGACGTCATCGGTCACATGGTTCGGCCGCCATATTTGTCCTAAATGGCCGATAAAAAAGTACATTCCGGCAAGTCCTCGGTCTCTGACCGATTTTTCATTTGTCTGTTTGTCTGTTTGTCTGTTTGTCTGTCTGTTTGTCTGTCTGTTTGCAGCACTGCGTCTACACCGTTGCACGGAGAATCGCCAAACTTTGCACACATATTGGTCTTGCCCTGGAATAGACTGTGCCCAATTGATGACGTCATCGGTGACGTGGTTCGGCCGCCATCTTGGAAAAACCGAAAAAATTTGCACCTCTATATCTCCGAAAGTACTGTACTGAAAAAATTGAGACATGGCTCATTGTAAAGAACTCTCCATGGGGAATAAAATATGTTAATGATGACGTCATATGTCACGTGGTCGGCCGCCATCTTGGAAAAAAGGCAAAAATTTGCACCACTATATCTCCAAAAGTGCTGAACAGAAAAAATTGAGACATGGCTCATTGTAAAGAACTCTCCATGGGGAATAAAATATGTTAATGATGACGTCATCAGTCACGTGGTCGGCCGCCATCTTGGAAAAACCGAAAAACTTAGCACCTCCATATCTCCGAAAGTGCTGAATAGAAAAAATTGAGACATGGCTCATTGTAAAGAACTCTCCATGGGGAATAAAATATGTTAATGATGATGTCATCGGTCACGTGGTTCGGCCGCCATCTTGGAAAAACCGAAAAATTCTGCACCTCCACATCTCCAAAAGTCCTGAATAGAAAAAATTGAGACATGGCTCATTGTAAAGAACTCTCCATGGGGAATAAAATATGTTAATGATGACGTCATCGGTCACGTGGTTCGGCCGCCATCTTGGAAAAACCGAAAAATTCTGCACCTCCACATCTCCAAAAGTACTGAACAGAAAAAATTGAGACATGGCTCATTGTGAAGAACTCTCCATGGGGAATAAAACATGTTAATGATGACGTCATCAGTCACGTGGTTCGGCCGCCATCTTGGAAAAACCGAAAAAATTTGCACCTCCATATCTCCAAAAGTACTGAACAGAAAAAATTGAGACATGGCTCATTGTAAAGAACTCTCCATGGGGAATGAAATATGTTAATGATGACGTCATAGGTCACGTGATTCGGCCGCCATCTTGGAAAAACGGCAAAAAAATTGCACCGCTATATCTCCAAAAGTACTGAACAGAAAAAATTGAGACATGGCTCATTGTAAAGAACTCTCCATGGGGAATAAAATATCTTAATGATGACGTCATCAGTCACGTGGTCGGCTGCCATCTTGGAAAAACGGCAAAACTTTGCACCACTATATCTCCAAAAGTGCTGAACAGAAAAAATTGAGACATGGCTCATTGTAAAGAACACTCCATGGAGAATAAAATATGTTAATGATGACGTCATCGGTCACGTGGTTCGGCCGCCATCTTGGAAAAACCGAAAAACTTTGCACCTCCACATCTCCGAAAGTGCTGAATAGAAAAAATTGAGACATGGCTCATTGTAAAGAACTCTCCATGGGGAATCAAATATGTTAATGATGACGTCATCAGTCACGTGGTTCGGCCGCCATCTTGGAAAAACCGAAAAACTTTGCACATCCATATCTCTGAATGTACTGAATAGCAAAAATTGAGACATGGCTCATTGCAAAGAACTCTCCATGGAGAATACAATATGTTAATGATGACGTCATCAGTCACGTGGTTCGGCCGCCATCTTGGAAAAACAGAAAAATTTGCACCTCCATATCTCCGAAAGTACTGAATAGAAATAATTGAGACATGGCTCATTGTAAAGAACTCTCCATGGGGAATCAAATATGTTAATGATGACGTCATCAGTCACGTGGTTCGGCCGCCATCTTGGAAAAACCGAAAAACTTTGCAATGCCACATCTCCAAAAGTCCTGAATAGAAAAAATTGAGACATGGCTCATTGTAAACAACTCTCCACGGGGAATAAAATATGTTAATGATGACATCATCGGTCACGTGGTTCGGCCGCCATATTTGTCCTAAATGGCCGATAAAAAAGTAAATTCCGGCAAGTCCTCGGTCTCTGACCGATTTTTCATCTGTCTGTCTGTCTGTTTGTCTGTTTGTCTGTCTGTCTGTTTGCAGCACTGCGTCTACACCGTTGCACGTGGAATCGCCAAACTTTGCACACATATTGTTCTTGCCCTGGAATAGACTGTGCCCAATTGATGACGTCATCGGTGACGTGGTTCGGCCGCCATCTTGGAAAAACCGAAAAACTTTGCACCTCTATATCTCCGAAAGTACTGAACAGAAAAAATTGAGACATGGCTCATTGTAAAGAACTCTCCATGGGGAGTAAAATATGTAAATGATGACGTCATCAGTCACGTGGTTCGGTCGCCATCTTGGAAAAACGGCAAAACGTTGCGCCACTATATCTCCAAAAGTGCTGAACAGAAAAAATTGAGACATGGCTCATTGTAAAGAACTCTCCATGGGGAATAAAATATGTTAATGATGACGTCATCTGTCACGTGGTTCTGCCGCCATCTTGGAAAATCCGAAAAACTTTGCACCTCCATATCTCCGAAAGTGCTGAATAGAAAAAATTGAGACATGGCTCATTGGAAAGAACTCTCCATGGGGAATAAAATATGTTAATGATGACGTCATCGGTCACGTGGTTCGGCCGCCATCTTGGAAAAACTTTGCACCTCAATATCTCCGAAAGTGCTGAACAGAAAAAATTGAGACATGGCTCATTGTGAAGAACTCTCCATGGGGAATAAAATATGTTAATGATGACGTCATCGGTCACGTGGTTCAGCCACCATATTTGTCCTAAATGGCCGATAAAAAAGTAAATTCCGGCAAGTCCTCGGTCTCTGACCGATTTTTCATTACTTGCCGGAAAAATTTTTCCGGCAAGTATGTTGATCTGTTCGTTTGTTACTTGCCGGAAAAATTTTTCCGGCAAGTATGTTGATCTGTTCGTTTGTCTGTCTGTTTGTCTGTCTGTCTGTCTGTCTGTCTGTCTGTCTGTCTGTTTGCAGCACTGCGTCTACACCGTTGCACGGCGAATCGCCAAACTTTGCACACATATTGGTCTTGCCCTGGAATAGACTGTGCCCAATTGATGACGTCATCGGTGACGTGGTTCGGCCGCCATCTTGGAAAAACTGAAAAACCTTGCACCTCTATATCTCCGAAAGTACTGAACAGAAAAAATTGAGACATGGCTCATTGTAAAGAACTCTCCATGGGGAATAAAATATGTAAATGATGACGTCATCAGTCACGTGGTTCGGTCGCCATCTTGGAAAAACGGCAAAACGTTGCGCCACTATATCTCCAAAAGTGCTGAACAGAAAAAATTGAGACATGGCTCATTGTAAAGAACTCTCCATGGGGAATAAAATATGTTAATGATGACGTCATATGTCACGTGGTCGGCCGCCATCTTGGAAAAACGGCAAAACTTTGCACCACTATATCTCCAAAAGTGCTGAACAGAAAAAATTGAGACATGGCTCATTGTAAAGAACTCTCCATGGGGAATAAAATATGTTAATGATGACGTCATCAGTCGCGTGGTCGGCCGCCATCTTCGAAAAACCGAAAAACCTAGCACCTCCATATCTCCGAAAGTGCTGAATAGAAAAAATTGAGACATGGCTCATTGTCAAGAACTCTCCATGTGGAATAAAATATGTTAATGATGACGTCATCGGTCACGTGGTGCGGCCGCCATCTTGGAAAAACGGGAAAAAAATTCACCTCCATATCTCCGAAAGTGCTGAATAGAAAAAATTGAGACATGGCTCATTGGAAAGAACTCTCCAGGGGGAATAAAATAAGTTAATGATGACGTCATCGGTCACGTGGTTCGGCCGCCATCTTGGAAAATCCGAAAAACGTTGCACCTCTATCTCCAAAAGTGCTGAACAGAAAAAATTGAGACATGGCTCATTGTAAAGAACTCTCCATGGGGAATAAAATATGTTAATGATGACGTCATCAGTCACGTGGTCGGTCGCCATCTTGGAAAAACGGCAAAACTTTGCACCACGAAATCTCCAAAAGTCCTGAACAGAAAAAATTGAGACATGGCTCATTGTAAAGAACTCTCCATGGGGAATAAAATATGTTAACGATGATGTCATATGTCACGTGGTCGGCCGCCATCTTGGAAAAACGGCAAAACTTTGCACCACTATATCTCCAAAAGTGCTGAACAGAAAAAATTGAGACATGGCTCATTGTAAAGAACTCTCCATGGGGAATAAAATATGTTAATGATGACGTCATCAGTCACGTGGTTCGGCCGCCATCTTGGAAAAACCGAAAAACTCTGCACCTCCACATCTCCAAACGTCCTGAATAGAAAAAATTGAGACATGACTCATTGTAAAGAACTCTCCATGGGGAATAAAATATGTAAATGATGACGTCATCAGTCACGTGGTTCGGTCGCCATCTTGGAAAAACGGCAAAACGTTGCGCCACTATATCTCCAAAAGTGCTGAACAGAAAAAATTGAGACATGGCTCATTGTAAAGAACTCTCCATGGGGAATAAAATATGTTAATGATGACGTCATCAGTCACGTGGTCGGCCGCCATCTTGGAAAAACAGAAAAACTTAGCACCTCCATATCTCAGAAAGTGCTGAATAGAAAAAATTGAGACATGGCTCATTGTAAAGAACTCTCCATGGGGAATAAAACATGTTAATGATGATGTCATCAGTCACATGGTCGGCCTCCATCTTGGAAAAACGGCAAAACTGTGCACCACTATATCTCCAAAAGTGCTGAACAGAAAAAAATTGAGACATGGCTCATTGTAAAGAACTCTCCATGGGGAATAAAATGTTAATGATGACGTCATCGGTCACGTGTTTCGGCCGCCATCTTGGAAAAACCGAAAACCTGTGCACCTCCATATCTCCGGAAGTGCTGAATAGAAAAAATTGAGACATGGCACATTGGAAAGAACTCTCCATGGGGAATAAAATGTTATTGATGACGTCATCATTCACGTGTTTCGGCCGCCATATTTGTCCAAAATGGCCGATAAAAAAGTACATTCCGGCAAGTCCTCGGTCTCTGACCGATTTTTCATTTTTTGTCTGTCTGTCTGTTTGTCTGTTTGTCTGTTTGCAGCACTGCGTCTACACCGTTGCACGTAGAATCGCCAAACTTGGCACACATATTGGTCTTGCCCTCTAATATACTGTGCCCAAATGATGACGTCATCGGTCACGTGGTTCGGCCGCCATCTTGGAAAAACCGAAAAAATTTGCACCTCGATATCTCAAAGTGCTGAACAGAAAAAATTGAGACATGGCTCATTGTGAAGAACTCTCCATGGGGAATAAAACATGTTAATGATGACGTCATCAGTCACGTGGTTCGGCCGCCATCTTGGAAAAACCGAAAATTTTTGCACCTCCATATCTCCGAAAGTCCTGAACAGAAAAAATTGAGACATGGCTCATTGTAAAGAACTCTCCATGGGGAATAAAATATGTTAATGATGACGTCATCAGTCACGTGGTCGGCCGCCATCTTGGAAAAACGGCAAAACTTTGCACCACGATATCTCCAAAAGTGCTGAACAGAAAAAATTGAGACATGGCTCATTGCAAAGAACGCTCCATGGGGAATAAAATATGTTAATGATGACGTCATATGTCACGTGGTCGGCCACCATCTTGGAAAAACGGCAAAACTTTGCACCACTATATCTCCAAAAGTGCTGAACAGAAAAAATTGAGACATTGCTCATTGTAAAGAACTCTCCATGGGGAATAAAATAGGTTAATGATGACGTCATATGTCACGTGGTTCGGCCGCCATCTTGGAAAAACCGAAAAATTTTGCACCTCCATTTCTCTGAA
The DNA here is from genome assembly GCF_964187855.1 of Myxine glutinosa. Taxonomy (NCBI): domain Eukaryota; kingdom Metazoa; phylum Chordata; class Myxini; order Myxiniformes; family Myxinidae; genus Myxine; species Myxine glutinosa. Next base: position 84,415,242 of record NC_136274.1, read on the forward strand.
AGTGCTGAATATAAAAAATTGAGACATGGCTCATTGTAAAGAACTCTCCATGGGGAATAAAATATGTTAATGATGATGCCATCGGTCACGTGGTTCGGCCGCCATCTTGGAAAAACGGGAAAACTTTGCACCGCTATATCTCCAAAAGTGCAGAATGGAAAAAATTGAGACATGGCTTATTGTAAAGAACTCTCCATGGGGAATAAAATATGTTAATGATGACGTCATCGGTCACGTGGTTCGGCCGCCATATTTGTCCTAAATGGCCGATAAAAAAGTAAATTCCGGCAAGTCCTCGGTCTCTGACCGATTTTTCATTACTTGCCGGAAAAATTTTCCGGCAAGTATGTTGATCTGTTCGTTTGTTACTTGCCGGAAAAATTTTCCGGCAAGTATGTTGATCTGTTCGTTTGTTTGTCTGTCTGTCTGTCTGTCTGTCTGTTTGTCTGTCTGTTCGCAGCACTGCGTCTACACCGTTGCACGTAGAATCGCCAAACTTTGCACACATATTGGTCTTGCCCTGGAATAGACTGTGCCCAATTGATGACGTCATCGGTGACGTGGTTCGGCCGCCATCTTGGAAAAACCGAAAAACTTTGCACCTCTATATCTCCGAAAGTACTGAACAGAAAAAATTGAGACATGGCTCATTGTAAAGAACTCTCCATGGGGAATAAAATATGTAAATGATGACGTCATCAGTCACGTGGTTCGGTCGCCATCTTGGAAAAACGGCAAAACGTTGCGCCACTATATCTCCAAAAGTTCTGAACAGAAAAAATTGAGACATGGCTCATTGTAAAGAACTCTCCATGGGGAATAAAATATGTTAATGATGACGTCATATGTCACGTGGTCGGCCGCCATCTTGGAAAAACGGCAAAACTTTGCACCACTATATCTCCAAAAGTGCTGAACAGAAAAAATTGCGACATGGCTCATTGTAAAGAACTCTCCATGGGGAATAAAATATGTTAATGATGACGTCATCAGTCACGTGGTCGGCCGCCATCTTGGAAAAACCGAAAAACTCTGCACCTCCACATCTCCAAAAGTCCTGTATAGAAAAAATTGAGACATGGCTCATTGTAAAGAACTCTCCATGGGGAATAAAATATGTTAATGATGACGTCATCAGTCACGTGGTCGGCCGCCATCTTGGGAAAACGGCAAAACTTTGCACCACGAAATCTCCAAAAGTGCTGAACAGAAAAAATTGAGACATGGCTCATTGTAAAGAACTCTCCATGGGGAATAAAATATGTTAATAATGACGTCATCGGTCACGTGGGTTAGCCGCCATCTTGGAAAAACCTAGCACCTCCATATCTCCGAAAGTGCTGAATAGAAAAAATTGAGACATGACTCATTGTAAAGAACTCTCCATGGGGAATAATATATGTTGATGACGTCATCGGTCACATGGTTCGGCCGCCATATTTGTCCTAAATGGCCGATAAAAAAGTACATTCCGGCAAGTCCTCGGTCTCTGACCGATTTTTCATTTGTCTGTTTGTCTGTTTGTCTGTTTGTCTGTCTGTTTGTCTGTCTGTTTGCAGCACTGCGTCTACACCGTTGCACGGAGAATCGCCAAACTTTGCACACATATTGGTCTTGCCCTGGAATAGACTGTGCCCAATTGATGACGTCATCGGTGACGTGGTTCGGCCGCCATCTTGGAAAAACCGAAAAAATTTGCACCTCTATATCTCCGAAAGTACTGTACTGAAAAAATTGAGACATGGCTCATTGTAAAGAACTCTCCATGGGGAATAAAATATGTTAATGATGACGTCATATGTCACGTGGTCGGCCGCCATCTTGGAAAAAAGGCAAAAATTTGCACCACTATATCTCCAAAAGTGCTGAACAGAAAAAATTGAGACATGGCTCATTGTAAAGAACTCTCCATGGGGAATAAAATATGTTAATGATGACGTCATCAGTCACGTGGTCGGCCGCCATCTTGGAAAAACCGAAAAACTTAGCACCTCCATATCTCCGAAAGTGCTGAATAGAAAAAATTGAGACATGGCTCATTGTAAAGAACTCTCCATGGGGAATAAAATATGTTAATGATGATGTCATCGGTCACGTGGTTCGGCCGCCATCTTGGAAAAACCGAAAAATTCTGCACCTCCACATCTCCAAAAGTCCTGAATAGAAAAAATTGAGACATGGCTCATTGTAAAGAACTCTCCATGGGGAATAAAATATGTTAATGATGACGTCATCGGTCACGTGGTTCGGCCGCCATCTTGGAAAAACCGAAAAATTCTGCACCTCCACATCTCCAAAAGTACTGAACAGAAAAAATTGAGACATGGCTCATTGTGAAGAACTCTCCATGGGGAATAAAACATGTTAATGATGACGTCATCAGTCACGTGGTTCGGCCGCCATCTTGGAAAAACCGAAAAAATTTGCACCTCCATATCTCCAAAAGTACTGAACAGAAAAAATTGAGACATGGCTCATTGTAAAGAACTCTCCATGGGGAATGAAATATGTTAATGATGACGTCATAGGTCACGTGATTCGGCCGCCATCTTGGAAAAACGGCAAAAAAATTGCACCGCTATATCTCCAAAAGTACTGAACAGAAAAAATTGAGACATGGCTCATTGTAAAGAACTCTCCATGGGGAATAAAATATCTTAATGATGACGTCATCAGTCACGTGGTCGGCTGCCATCTTGGAAAAACGGCAAAACTTTGCACCACTATATCTCCAAAAGTGCTGAACAGAAAAAATTGAGACATGGCTCATTGTAAAGAACACTCCATGGAGAATAAAATATGTTAATGATGACGTCATCGGTCACGTGGTTCGGCCGCCATCTTGGAAAAACCGAAAAACTTTGCACCTCCACATCTCCGAAAGTGCTGAATAGAAAAAATTGAGACATGGCTCATTGTAAAGAACTCTCCATGGGGAATCAAATATGTTAATGATGACGTCATCAGTCACGTGGTTCGGCCGCCATCTTGGAAAAACCGAAAAACTTTGCACATCCATATCTCTGAATGTACTGAATAGCAAAAATTGAGACATGGCTCATTGCAAAGAACTCTCCATGGAGAATACAATATGTTAATGATGACGTCATCAGTCACGTGGTTCGGCCGCCATCTTGGAAAAACAGAAAAATTTGCACCTCCATATCTCCGAAAGTACTGAATAGAAATAATTGAGACATGGCTCATTGTAAAGAACTCTCCATGGGGAATCAAATATGTTAATGATGACGTCATCAGTCACGTGGTTCGGCCGCCATCTTGGAAAAACCGAAAAACTTTGCAATGCCACATCTCCAAAAGTCCTGAATAGAAAAAATTGAGACATGGCTCATTGTAAACAACTCTCCACGGGGAATAAAATATGTTAATGATGACATCATCGGTCACGTGGTTCGGCCGCCATATTTGTCCTAAATGGCCGATAAAAAAGTAAATTCCGGCAAGTCCTCGGTCTCTGACCGATTTTTCATCTGTCTGTCTGTCTGTTTGTCTGTTTGTCTGTCTGTCTGTTTGCAGCACTGCGTCTACACCGTTGCACGTGGAATCGCCAAACTTTGCACACATATTGTTCTTGCCCTGGAATAGACTGTGCCCAATTGATGACGTCATCGGTGACGTGGTTCGGCCGCCATCTTGGAAAAACCGAAAAACTTTGCACCTCTATATCTCCGAAAGTACTGAACAGAAAAAATTGAGACATGGCTCATTGTAAAGAACTCTCCATGGGGAGTAAAATATGTAAATGATGACGTCATCAGTCACGTGGTTCGGTCGCCATCTTGGAAAAACGGCAAAACGTTGCGCCACTATATCTCCAAAAGTGCTGAACAGAAAAAATTGAGACATGGCTCATTGTAAAGAACTCTCCATGGGGAATAAAATATGTTAATGATGACGTCATCTGTCACGTGGTTCTGCCGCCATCTTGGAAAATCCGAAAAACTTTGCACCTCCATATCTCCGAAAGTGCTGAATAGAAAAAATTGAGACATGGCTCATTGGAAAGAACTCTCCATGGGGAATAAAATATGTTAATGATGACGTCATCGGTCACGTGGTTCGGCCGCCATCTTGGAAAAACTTTGCACCTCAATATCTCCGAAAGTGCTGAACAGAAAAAATTGAGACATGGCTCATTGTGAAGAACTCTCCATGGGGAATAAAATATGTTAATGATGACGTCATCGGTCACGTGGTTCAGCCACCATATTTGTCCTAAATGGCCGATAAAAAAGTAAATTCCGGCAAGTCCTCGGTCTCTGACCGATTTTTCATTACTTGCCGGAAAAATTTTTCCGGCAAGTATGTTGATCTGTTCGTTTGTTACTTGCCGGAAAAATTTTTCCGGCAAGTATGTTGATCTGTTCGTTTGTCTGTCTGTTTGTCTGTCTGTCTGTCTGTCTGTCTGTCTGTCTGTCTGTTTGCAGCACTGTGTCTACACCGTTGCACGGCGAATCGCCAAACTTTGCACACATATTGGTCTTGCCCTGGAATAGACTGTGCCCAATTGATGACGTCATCGGTGACGTGGTTCGGCCGCCATCTTGGAAAAACTGAAAAACCTTGCACCTCTATATCTCCGAAAGTACTGAACAGAAAAAATTGAGACATGGCTCATTGTAAAGAACTCTCCATGGGGAATAAAATATGTAAATGATGACGTCATCAGTCACGTGGTTCGGTCGCCATCTTGGAAAAACGGCAAAACGTTGCGCCACTATATCTCCAAAAGTGCTGAACAGAAAAAATTGAGACATGGCTCATTGTAAAGAACTCTCCATGGGGAATAAAATATGTTAATGATGACGTCATATGTCACGTGGTCGGCCGCCATCTTGGAAAAACGGCAAAACTTTGCACCACTATATCTCCAAAAGTGCTGAACAGAAAAAATTGAGACATGGCTCATTGTAAAGAACTCTCCATGGGGAATAAAATATGTTAATGATGACGTCATCAGTCGCGTGGTCGGCCGCCATCTTCGAAAAACCGAAAAACCTAGCACCTCCATATCTCCGAAAGTGCTGAATAGAAAAAATTGAGACATGGCTCATTGTCAAGAACTCTCCATGTGGAATAAAATATGTTAATGATGACGTCATCGGTCACGTGGTGCGGCCGCCATCTTGGAAAAACGGGAAAAAAATTCACCTCCATATCTCCGAAAGTGCTGAATAGAAAAAATTGAGACATGGCTCATTGGAAAGAACTCTCCAGGGGGAATAAAATAAGTTAATGATGACGTCATCGGTCACGTGGTTCGGCCGCCATCTTGGAAAATCCGAAAAACGTTGCACCTCTATCTCCAAAAGTGCTGAACAGAAAAAATTGAGACATGGCTCATTGTAAAGAACTCTCCATGGGGAATAAAATATGTTAATGATGACGTCATCAGTCACGTGGTCGGTCGCCATCTTGGAAAAACGGCAAAACTTTGCACCACGAAATCTCCAAAAGTCCTGAACAGAAAAAATTGAGACATGGCTCATTGTAAAGAACTCTCCATGGGGAATAAAATATGTTAACGATGATGTCATATGTCACGTGGTCGGCCGCCATCTTGGAAAAACGGCAAAACTTTGCACCACTATATCTCCAAAAGTGCTGAACAGAAAAAATTGAGACATGGCTCATTGTAAAGAACTCTCCATGGGGAATAAAATATGTTAATGATGACGTCATCAGTCACGTGGTTCGGCCGCCATCTTGGAAAAACCGAAAAACTCTGCACCTCCACATCTCCAAACGTCCTGAATAGAAAAAATTGAGACATGACTCATTGTAAAGAACTCTCCATGGGGAATAAAATATGTAAATGATGACGTCATCAGTCACGTGGTTCGGTCGCCATCTTGGAAAAACGGCAAAACGTTGCGCCACTATATCTCCAAAAGTGCTGAACAGAAAAAATTGAGACATGGCTCATTGTAAAGAACTCTCCATGGGGAATAAAATATGTTAATGATGACGTCATCAGTCACGTGGTCGGCCGCCATCTTGGAAAAACAGAAAAACTTAGCACCTCCATATCTCAGAAAGTGCTGAATAGAAAAAATTGAGACATGGCTCATTGTAAAGAACTCTCCATGGGGAATAAAATATGTAAATGATGACGTCATCATTCACGTGGTCGGCCGCCATCTTGGAAAAACAGAAAAACTTAGCACCTCCATATCTCCGAAAGTGCTGAATAGAAAAAATTGAGACATGGCTCATTGTAAAGAACTCTCCATGGGGAATAAAATATGTTAATGATGACGTCATCAGTCACGTGGTTCGGCCGCCATCTTGGAAAATGGCAAAATTTGCACCACTATATCTCCAAAAGTGCTGAACAGAAAAAATTGAGCCATGGCTCATTGTAAAGAACTTTCCATGGGGAATTAAATGTTAATGCTGACGTCATCGGTCACTTGGTTCGGCCGCCATCTTGGAAAAACCCAAAAACTTTGCACCTCCATATCTCCGAAAGTGCTGAATAGAAAAAAATTGAGACATGGCTCATTGTAAAGAACTCTCCATGGGGAATAAAATATGTTAATGATGACGTCATCGGTCACGTGGTTCGACCGCCTTATTTGTCCGAAATGGCCGATAAAAAAGTAAATTCCGGCAAGTCCTCGGTCTCTGACCGATTTTTCATCTGTCTGTTTGTCTGTTTGTTACTTGCCGGAAAAGATTCCGGCAAGTATGTTGATCTGTTCGTTTGTTTGTCTGTCTGTCTGTCTGTCTGTCTGTTTGTCTGTCTGTTTGCAGCACTGCGTCTACACCGTTGCACGGAGAATCGCCAAACTTTGCACACATATTGGTCTTGCCCTGGAATAGACTGTGCCCAATTGATGACGTCATCGGTGACGTGGTTCGGCCGCCATCTTGGAAAAACCGAAAAATTTTGCACCTCTATATCTCCGAAAGTACTGAACAGAAAAAATTGAGACATGGCTCATTGTAAAGAACTCTCCATGGGGAATAAAATATGTTAATGATGACGTCATCAGTCACGTGGTCGGCCGCCATCTTGGAAAATGGCAAAATTTTGCACCACTATATCTCCAAAAGTGCTGAACAGAAAAAATTGAGCTCATTGTAAAGTACTCTCCATGGGGAATAAAATGTTAGTGATGACGTCATTGGTCACGTGGTTCGGCCGCCATCTTGGAAAAAGTTTGCAACTCTATATCTCCGAAAGTGCTGAACAGAAAAAATTGAGACATGGCTCATTGTAAAGAACTCGCCATGGGGAATAAAATATGTTAATGATGACGTCATCAGTCACGTGGTTCGGCCGCCATCTTGGAAAAACCTAAAAACTTTGCACATCCATATCTCTGAAAGTACTGAATAGAAAAAATTGAGACATGGCTCATTGTAAAGAACTCTTGATGGGGAATAAAATGTGTTAATGATGACGTCATCAGTTACGTAGTTTGGCCGCCATCTTGGAAAAACCGAAAAACCTACCACCTCCATATCTCCCAAAGTGCTGAATAGAAAAAATTGAGATGTGACTCATTGTAAAGAACTCTCCATGGGGAATAAAATATGTTAATGATGATGTCATAGGTCACGTGGTTCGGCCGCCATCTTGGAAAAACCGAAAAACCTACCACCTCCATATCTCCCAAAGTGCTCAATATAAAAAATTGAGACATGGCTCATTGTAAAGAACTCTCCATGGGGAATAAAATATGTTCATGATGACATCATCGGTCACGTGGTTCGGCCGCCATCTTGGAAAAACCGAAAAAAATTGTACTTCTGTATCTCCAAAAGTGCTGAATAGAAAAAATTGAGACATGGCTCATTGTAAAGAACTCTCCATGGGGAATAAAATATGTTAATGATGACGTCATCAGTCACGTGGTTCGGCCGCCATCTTTGAAAAACAGAAACATTTGCACCTCCATATCTCCGAAAGTACTGAATAGAAATAATTGAGACATGGCTCATTGTAAAGAACTCTCCATGGGGAATCAAATATGTTAATGATGACATCATCAGTCACGTGGTTCGGCCGCCATCTTGGAAAAACCGAAAAACTTTGCAATGCCACATCTCCAAAAGTCCTGAATAGAAAAAATTGAGCAATGGCTCATTGTAAACAACTCTCCACGGGGAATAAAATATGTTAATGATGACATCATCGGTCACGTGGTTCGGCCGCCATATTTGTCCTAAATGGCCGATAAAAAAGTAAATTCCGGCAAGTCCTCGGTCTCTGACCGATTTTTCATCTGTTTGTCTGTCTGTTTGCAGCACTGCGTCTACACCGTTGCACGGAGAATCGCCAAACTTTGCACACATATTCGTCTTGCCCTGGAATAGACTGTGCCCAATTGATGACGTCATCGGTGACGTGGTTCGGCCGCCATCTTGGAAAAACCGAAAAACCTTGCACCTCTATATCTCTGAAAGTACTGAACAGAAAAAATTGAGACATGGCTCATTGTAAAGAACTCTCCATGGGGAATAAAATAAGTAAATGATGACGTCATCAGTCACGTGGTTCGGTCGCCATCTTGGAAAAACGGCAAAACGTTGCGCCACTATATCTCCAAAAGTGCTGAACAGAAAAAATTGAGACATGGATCATTGTAAAGAACTCTCCATGGGGAATAAAATATGTTAATGATGACGTCATATGTCACGTGGTCGGCCGCCATCTTGGAAAAACGGCAAAACTTTGCACCACTATATCTCGAAAAGTGCTGAACAGAAAAAATTGAGACATGGCTCATTGTAAAGAACTCTCCATGGGGAATAAAATATGTTAATGATGACGTCATCAGTCGCGTGGTCGGCCGCCATCTTGGAAAAACCGAAAAACCTAGCACCTCCATATCTCCGAAAGTGCTGAATAGAAAAAATTGAGACATGGCTCATTGTCAAGAACTCTCCATGTGGAATAAAATATGTTAATGATGACGTCATCGGTCACGTGGTGCGGCCGCCATCTTGGAAAAACGGGAAAAAAAATCACCTCCATATCTCCGAAAGTGCTGAATAGAAAAAATTGAGACATGGCTCATTGGAAAGAACTCTCCAGGGGGAATAAAATATGTTAATGATGACGTCATCGGTCACGTGGTTCGGCCGCCATCTTGGAAAATCCGAAAAACGTTGCACCTCTATATCTCCGAAAGTACTGAACAGAAAAAATTGAGACATGGCTCATTGTAAAGAACTCTCCATGGGGAATAAAATATGTGAATGATGACGTCATCAGTCACGTGGTCGGCCGCCATCTTGGAAAAACCGAAAAACGTAGCACCTCCATATCTCCAAAAGTGCTGAATAGAAAAAATTGAGACATGGCTCATTGTAAAGAACTCTCCATGGGGAATAAAATATGTTAATGATGACGTCATCGGCCATGTGGTTCGGCCGCCATATTTGTCCTAAATGGCTGATAAAAAAGTACATTCCGGCAAGTCCTCGGTGTCTGACCGATTTTTCATTACTTGCCGGAAAAAATTTTCCGGCAAGTATGTTGATCTGTTCGTTACTTGCCGGAAAAGATTCCGGCAAGTATGTTGATCTGTTCGTTTGTTTGTCTGTTTGTCTGTTTGTCTGTTTGTCTGTCTGTCTGTCTGTTTGCAGCACTGCGTCTACACCGTTGCACGTAGAATCGCCAAACTTTGCACACATATTGGTCTTGCCCTGGAATAGACTGTGCCCAATTGATGACGTCATCGGTGACGTGGTTCGGCCGCCATCTTGGAAAAACCGAAAAACTTTGCACCTCTATATCTCCGAAAGTACTGAACAGAAAAAATTGAGACATGGCTCATTGTAAAGAACTCTCCATGGGGAAAACAATATGTTAATGATGACGTCATATGTCACGTGGTCGGCCGCCATCTTGGAAAAACGGCAAAACTTTGCACCACTATATCTCCAAAAGTGCAGAACAGAAAAAATTGAGACATGGCTCATTGTAAAGAACTCTCCATGGGAAATAAAATATGTTAATGATGACGTCATCAGTCACGTGGTCGGCCGCCATCTTGGAAAAACGGCAAAACTTTGTACCACGAAAGCTCCAAAAGTGCTGAACAGAAAAAATTGAGACATGGCTCATTGTAAAGAACTCTCCATGGGGAATAAAATATGTTAATGATGATGTCATATGTCACGTGGTCGGCGGCCATCTTGGAAAAACCGAAAAACGTTGCACCTCCATATCTCCGAAAGTGCTCAATAGAAAAAATTGAGACATGGCCCATTGTAAAGAACTCTCCATGGGGAATGAAATATGTTAATGATGATGTCATCAGTCACGTGGTTCGCCCGCCATCTTGGAAAAACCGAAAAACTTTGCAATTCCACATCTCCAAAAGTCCTGAATAGAAAAAATTGAGACATGGCCCATTGTAAAGAACTCTCCATGGGGAATAAAATATGTTAATGATGACATCATCGGTCACGTGGTTCGGCCGCCATATTTGTCCTAAATGGCCAATAAAAAAGTACATTCCGGCAAGTCCTCGGTCTCTGACCGATTTTTCATCTGTTTGTCTGTCTGTTTGTCTGTCTGTTTGCAGCACTGCGTCTACACCGTTGCACGGAGAATCGCCAAACTTTGCACACATATTGGTCTTGCCCTGGAATAGACTGTGCCCAATTGATGACGTCATCGGTGACGTGGTTCGGCCGCCATCTTGGAAAAACCGAAAAAATTTGCACCTCTATATCTCCGAAAGTACTGTACTGAAAAAATTGAGACATGGCTCATTGTAAAGAACTCTCCATGGGGAATAAAATATGTTAATGATGACGTCATATGTCACGTGGTCGGCCGCCATCTTGGAAAAAAGGCAAAAATTTGCACCACTATATCTCCAAAAGTGCTGAACAGAAAAAATTGAGACATGGCTCATTGTAAAGAACTCTCCATGGGGAATAAAATATGTTAATGATGACGTCATCAGTCACGTGGTCGGCCGCCATCTTGGAAAACCGAAAAACTTAGCACCTCCATATCTCCGAAAGTGCTGAATAGAAAAAATTGAGACATGGCTCATTGTAAAGAACTCTCCATGGGGAATAAAATATGTTAATGATGATGTCATCGGTCACGTGGTTCGGCCGCCATCTTGGAAAAACCGAAAAATTCTGCACCTCCACATCTCCAAAAGTCCTGAATAGAAAAAATTGAGACATGGCTCATTGTAAAGAACTCTCCATGGGGAATAAAATATGTTAATGATGACGTCATCGGTCACGTGGTTCGGCCGCCATCTTGGAAAAACTTTGCACCTCGATATCTCCGAAAGTGCTGAACAGAAAAAATTGAGACATGGCTCATTGTGAAGAACTCTCCACGGGGAATAAAATATGTTAATGATGATGTCATCGGTCACGTGGTTCAGCCACCATATTTGTCCTAAATGGCCGATAAAAAAGTAAATTCCGGCAAGTCCTCGGTCTCTGACCGATTTTTCATCTGTTTGTCTGTTTGTCTGTTTGTCTGTCTGTTTGTCTGTTTGCAGCACTACGTCTACACCGTTGCACGTAGAATCGCCAAACTTGGCACACATATTGGTCTTGCCCTCTAATATACTGTGCCCAAATGATGACGTCATCGGTGACGTGGTTCGGCCGCCATCTTGGAAAAACCGAAAAAATTTACACCTCCATATCTCCGAAAGTGCTGAACAGAAAAAATTGAGACATGGCTCATTGTAAATAACTCTCCATGGGGAATAAAATATGTTACTGATGAAGTCATCAGTCACGTGGTTCGGCCGCCATCTTGGAAAAACCGAAAAACTTTGCACCTCCATATCTCCGAAAGTGCTGAACAGAAAAAATTGAGACATGGCTCATTGTAAAGAACTCTCCATGGGGAATAAAATATGTTAATGATGACGTCATCAGTCACGTGGTCGGCCGCCATCTTGGAAAAACGGCAAAACTTTGCACCACGATATCTCCAAAAGTGCTGAACAGAAAAAATTGAGACATGGCTCATTGTAAAGAACTCTCCATGGCGAATAAAATATGTTAATGATGACGTCATATGTCACGTGGTCGGCCGCCATCTTGGAAAAACCGAAAAACTTTGCACCTCCATATCTCCGGAAGTGCTGAACAGAAAAAATTGAGACATGGCTCATTGGTAAGAACTCTCCATGGGGAATAAAATATGTTAATGATGACGTCATATGTCACGTGGTCGGCCGCCATCTTGGAAAAACCGAAAAACTTTGCACCTCCATATCTCCGAAAGTGCTGAATAGAAAAAATTGAGACATGGCTCATTGTAAAGAACTCTCCATGGGGAATAAAATATGTTAATGATGATATCATCGGTCACGTGGTTCGGCCGCCATATTTGTTCTAAATGGCCGATAAAAAGTACATTCCGGCAAGTCCTCGGTCTCTGACCGATTTTTCATTTGTCTGTCTGTTTGTCTGTTTGTCTGTTTGTCTGTCTGTTTGCAGCACTGCGTCTCCACCGTTGCACGGAGAATCGCCAAACTTTGCACACATATTCGTCTTGCCCTGGAATAGACTGTGCCCAATTGATGACGTCATCGGTGACGTGGTTCTGCCACCATCTTTGAAAATCCGAAAAACTTTGCACCTCCATATCTCCGAAGGTGCTGAATAGAAAAAATTGAGACATGGCTCATTGGAAAGAACTCTCCATTGGGGAATAAAATATGTTAATGATGACGTCATCGGTCACGTGGTTCGGCCGCCATCTTGGAAAATCCGAAAAACGTTGCACCTCTATCTCCAAAAGTGCTGAACAGAAAAAATTGAGACATGGCTCATTGTAAAGAACTCTCCGTGGGGAATAAAATATGTTAATGATGATGTCATCGGTCAGGTGGTTCAGCCGCCATATTTGTCCTAAATGGCCGATAAAAAAGTAAATTCCGGCAAGTCCTCGGTCTCTGACCGATTTTTCATTTGTCTGTTTGTCTGTTTGTCTGTCTGTCTGTCTGTCTGTCTGTCTGTTTGCAGCACTGCGTCTACACCGTTGCACGTAGAATCGCCAAACTTTGCACACATATTGGTCTTGCCCTGGAATAGACTGTGCCCAATTGATGACGTCATCGGTGACGTTATTCGGCCGCCATCTTGGAAAAACCGAAAACCTTTGCACCTCTATATCTCCGAAAGTACTGAACAGAAAAAATTGAGACATGGCTCATTGTAAAGAACTCTCCATGGGGAATAAAATATGTTAATGATGACGTCATCAGTCACGTGGTCGGCCGCCATCTTGGAAAAACGGCAAAACTTTGCACCACTATATCTCCAAAAGTGCTGAACAGAAAAAATTGAGACATGGCTCATTGTAAAGAACTCTCCATGGGGAATAAAATATGTTAATGATGACGTCATCAGTCACGTGGTCGGCCGCCATCTTGGAAAAATGGCAAAACTTTGCACCACAAAATCTCCAAAAGTGCTGAACAGAAAAAATTGAGACATGGCTCATTGTAAAGAACTCTCCATGGGGAATAAAATATGTTCATGATGATGTCATATGTCACGTGGTCGGCAGCCATCTTGGAAAAACGGCAAAACTTTGCACCACTATATCTCCAAAAGTGCTGAACAGAAAAAATTGAGACATGGCTCATTGTAAAGAACTCTCCATGGGGAATAAAATTTGTTAATGATGACGTCATATGTCACGTGGTTCGGCCGCCATCTTGGAAAAACCGAAAAATTTTGCACCTCCATATCTCTGAATGTGCTGAATAGAAAAAATTGAGACATGGCTCATTGTAAAGAACTCTCCATGGGGAATAAAATTTGTTAATGATGATGCCATCGGTCACGTGGTTCGGCCGCCATCTTGGAAAAACGGCAAAAACTTTGCACCACTATATCTCCAAAAGTGCAGAATGGAAAAAATTGAGACATGGCTCATTGTAAAGAACTCTCCATGGGGAATAAAATATGTTAATGATGACGTCATCGGTCAGGTGGTTCGGCCGCCATCTTGGAAAAACCGAAAAACTTTGCACCTCCATATCTCCGAAAGTGCTGAACAGAAAAAATTGAGACATGGCTCATTGTAAATAACTCTCCATGGGGAATAAAATATTGTTGCGGATATGGGATTTGCATCCATCCATATCCGCTTGTAAATATTCCCCTATTTCCTCAATACTTCCCAACTATCCCCAACCCCCCATTCCCTAGTCCCATTTTCTGTAAACAACACTCTGTAGACCCGACCTCCCCCTATTTCCCCCATTAAATGTCGTGCCCAGGTTCACCGCATCTCATGTAAGACAACTATAGGACATCTTGCTAGTTATTCTTAGTCTATGTCAGTTAAGGACTCGTTTCCATTAATTCTGACCTTTCGTTGCACCAGAATGTGATTGTATGGCACCGTTAGGAAGTTTAGGACCTCCCAATACCTCCCCGCAGCTCTTCCTCACAGGTCAACAACAACAACAACAACGAGCGCAGGAAGTGCGCGTCCTCACTCCGGCTTGGTTGGTAGGGGGTGTTGGGAGGGCACCAGGCCTTCCCAACGAGCCGCCATCGAACATGTGCTCGACGGGGTTACCAAATAGGGGCTCCCTGTCAGCTCCTCATCAAGGGCGGAGCCCGGTAACCCCCGCACCCAATGGAAGCGGCGGACCGGCCCCAGTGGGGCGGAACCAACCAGCCGAGGGCGTGTCACTCCCCGCTGAGCATGCGCGCCTGCGCGGTGAGAGGGGGGTGATGTCAGATGCGCGCTGAGCTTGGAGAAAGAAAGACATCCCCTCCGAGCGCTGTGAGACCTCCCCGCATCTTCTGGACCGTGCTTTATCCTGTCCCCGAGCCAAGGTGCACCTTGTGCTATCGACCTACCTGTCCCTTCCTGCCATCAATCCCTGTGTAAGTCTGCCTTGTTCCGTTTGTCTGTGGTCTGTCTGGGATAAGATAAGACGGTAATTAAGTGCCCATCTCTTCTGTGTCTTTACCTCACTGCCTTGTAATCTACCCCTTTTCTCCACCACTGTAATTATACCCTCCTCCGGAGGTCTTGAGAACTGTACCCCTTGCGTCGTTTCCTCTTTCCCAGTCGTCGTGTCCTTTCTATCATTGATTTGGCATAGCGCGATTTGGCCAACGTCTGGGTGAATCGGGTGAGTTGGGGAAGAATCGGGGGAACTGTTCGGTCGCGGTAATACCAACCGCTCGGTAAATAACATCTTTAACCGCGTCCGCAACAATATGTTACTGATGACGTCATCGGTCACGTGGTTCGGCCGCCATCTTGGAAAAACCGAAAAAA
This sequence comes from Myxine glutinosa, assembly GCF_964187855.1. Classification (NCBI taxonomy): domain Eukaryota; kingdom Metazoa; phylum Chordata; class Myxini; order Myxiniformes; family Myxinidae; genus Myxine; species Myxine glutinosa. The sequence goes on from NC_136274.1 coordinate 84,430,522, forward strand.
TTTGCACCTCCATATCTCCGAAAGTGCTGAATAGACAAAATTGAGACATGGCTCATTGTAAAGAACTCTCCATGGGGAATAAAATATGTTAATGATGATATCATCGGTCACGTGGTTCGGCCGCCATATTTGTTCTAAATGGCCAATAAAAAGTACATTCCGGCAAGTCCTCGGTCTCTGACCGATTTTTCATTACTTGCCGGAAAAGATTCCGGCAAGTATGTTGATCTGTTCGTTACTTGCCGGAAAAGATTCCGGCAAGTATGTTGATCTGTTCGTTTGTTTGTCTGTCTGTCTGATTGTCTGTCTGTTTGTCTGTTTGTCTGTCTGTTTGTCTGTCTGTTTGTCTGTCTGTTTGATGTCTGTTTGAAGATGTCTGTGTGTTTGTCTGTCAATTGCCTACAGGTCACAATTTTAAACCGATCTTAACGAAGCTTCATGAAATGGGTAGAGTTGGTCATCAGGAATAAACCTATTAATTTTGAGGTCAAAAGGTAAATATAGGCCAAAGGTCATCAACTTTGTCAAATTTCTAAAATCCTCAATTTTTATCCGATTGAGTTGAAATCTGAAGAAGATTTGCACATCAGGTTACTGAATTCAACCACCAGAATCCAAAACCCCACACACACTTCTCAAAACCCCCCAAAAGCACATCCCTCGAAGGTCAACATAGGCCAAAATGTCAACTTAGGCCGAATTTATAAAATTGTCAATTTTAATCCGATTAATTCAAAATTGAAGAGGATTTGCATATCAGATAATTGAATTTTATCTCCCAATTATGTTTGAGATAAACATGGGCGAAAGGTCATCAATTTCGACGGCATTTCTAAAATCTTTAATTTTCTTCCGATTGACTTGAAATTTGAAGATCACTTAATCTGGTAACTGAATTCAACCACCAATTATTTTTGAAGTCAATTCTGCGTTAGGGATTTCTCAAGTACCGTGCTCTGCACAACATGTCTTTCTTGTTTGTTTGTCCACACAGAATGTGAGTGAATGAATGAATGATCGTTTTTAAGGCCATCTTTCCCCACTAGAGCGGGGGTTAGCCTTGTGGGCCCCATGACAATCATGGTTCCCTTTTTGAGGCAATGTTTTTATGGCCGGATGCCCTTCCTGACGTCAACCCTTAGTCGCCTCTTACGATGCGCAGGGATACGGTGTACCTATTCTAAATCGGGGTACACATCAGGATCATTCATCCCAGAAAGCTGGTACTCAATTTGCCGACATCGGAAGGATGACAGGCTGAGTCAACCCCCCCTGGCGATAATTCTGCGATTGACCGGGATTGAAACACAGGATGCTAGGATCCCAAGCCTACACCTTAACCGCTAAGCCAACACCAGGCTCCACACACAGAATGTGAGTATGTGTATTAATTATGTATGTATTAGTATGTGTATTAATTATACGTGCTACACACGGGTGGGAGGCCAGAAGCAAACAGGCATTGCAGATACGGCGAATGCTAAAGCATGAAACCAATAAATTCCACATTCCTGTAGCACTTTCAGTCGCATGTCAGACATGGACAGCAAGTTCGTGAAGGACTACCATAAAAAACGTACCCGTTCGTACGTTCACGTATAGAAACATCGATCGTGGGACCGTGGCGAATCTGCATATGGCGATCCGCGAAGTTCACGCTTAGAAAGTGGAAACCATCACGGCATGTCGTTATTCACTTGAACTCGATATCTCCTTTTTCATTCCAAACAACATAACTCCAATCACAAATTAAATAACACAATAAACTTTTAACAACATTGTTAATGTTTCCTTCATTGTAAAAACTACCAAGTCAACAGTTAAAAAGATTTTGAGCCGATAGGTGTTACGGCCTTGGCAAGATCGATGGAGACAGCGATCTGTTAGCTTATACACCGCCCAAATAGCTATGTGGAATTCTCTCAGGTAGAGATTAAATCCACATCGTTTGAACTTTGGCCGAGGTCAATATTTACTTTTAATGATGTTTATATACGAATCAAAAAGAAGATCATTGGTTTTGGGTCGTCCCTTCCACATATCTCATGGGATTGTGAGTTAGAGAGATGACCATGATGGCGGGGAGGGGTTTGGCATTCTCTCAAGCAGGGATTCAACCCATGTCCTTATAAAAGGTCTTGGTCCGAGGTCACCGAGTCCGATCGGTGCAGCTGTGCAGCGCAGCCATGCAGCGATCGGTGCAGCCATTTGTGCGGCACCCAGGAAAGTAACTGTCATGAAATTGTGTCTAAGTTCGAACCCAGGTATCATGTGACTTTCGGCCGCTGCGCCTTCGCTATAAAGATCTTGGCCATTACGTGCCGCGGACACTCCTGTGCCATATATTGTGTGTGCACATCTAGATCGGTACGTAGAATCACTTTGCCCAGCGCTTGCTTGTGCTTGAATGTTATACCCATTATTGATTCAGATGAATGCTGAGTACTGATATTATATTTGATGATTTCTTCCCAGGTATCGCTAGGGATTGATTTCGATTAAACTCATGATCTGAGACATTGTTGTATCCTTGATTATTACAACACTTAATCGAAATCATCTCTCATCTGATCGAGATCGCCATGGCTCAAAAGATGTTACAACTACCTACCTTCGGAGGAGACCCTCAGGCGACGGACTCAGCTGCCCAGCTCAAGCACTGGTTGCGTCTGCTGACAAGCTACCTGCGATCCCATGCCGACCTCACGGAAGAGATCAGGCTAGCTGTTCTACATTCACACGTGACCCACACCGTCTACGAGTTCATTTCTCACTGTGATACTTATGACACCTCTGTAGCTGAGCTGCACCGAATTTACATTAAGACCCGGAGTGTGGTTGACACTCGCTACCAGCTCGCTTCACGACGACAAGACCCATCGGAATCCATCGACCACTTCGTTCAGGAACTTCGCCGTTTAGCTAAAGACTGTACTGCTGAAGTCCGAATGCATGAGCAGGTGTGTGATGATCTTATGCGTGATTCTTTTGTCTCGGGAATCTACTCGCCCATAATACGGCAGAGATTGCTGGAAACGCCGAATCTGACGCTACAGACGGCCCATGATTTGGCCCTCGCACTGCATGAGGCACAGACGCAATCTGAGGCCTACGGTCAGCCGTACGTTACGGCAGCCATAACCGTGGAGAGTGATGCTACTGTGGAGCACACGGTTGCCGATCCTCCGCTTGCGTCGGAGACCGCGGAAGCTCCCGACGCCTCAAGCCCGAGCTTGACAGCCGCTGCTACCGCGGCCCCTTCTGCCGGGAGTAACGCAAAGTGCTTTTTCTGCAGAAATAGGAATCATTTGAGGTCAGTTTGCCCGGCGCGGGAAGCGACGTGTCATTTGTGTTCTCTGAAAGGCCATTTTGCGAAAGTATGCCGTGCGTCATGAGGCCGGCGTACTCGCTCGACACTGTCCATGATCCTCTCATCGCCCGGGGCACAATCGGCTCCACGCGTGGCGTTGACTGGGACCACCTCCCCGCGCGGGCCTCGATCGGCTCCACGTGCGGCATTGACTGGAATCATCACACCACGCGGGGCTCGGACGGCTTCACATGCGACACTGGCTGGCATCGGGCCCACGCGCGTGGCTCGACCGCCACCACTCGATGTCTCGACGTCCTCCGGGCCGCCCAGATTGTCCAGCGCTGTGGTTCCGGTGCTGATTGAGGGACAGAGGGCAAACGCCTTGATCGACACGGGTTCGACTGAAAGTTATGTTGACATGAGACTCATCCAGCAGCACGGCTGGCCGATTCTCGGGACTTCGCGCCATATTTTCATGGCTTCCCAAAAACTTTGGATGCGTACTAAAGGAGAATGCCGGGTGAAGTTAGTGATCAATGGCCAAATGTTTCCGAATGTTCGTTTAATGGTCTTATCAAAGTTATGTGCAGAAGTATTGTTGGGTCATGATTTCCTCTGTCGTCATGGTCGGTTAGAAATTGAATTTGGAGGTGACAATACTCTATCTGTGCGTGCTCTGGCCGGGATGGAAATAGAACCACTGTCGTTGTTTCCCAATCTGACTCCTGACTGCGCCCCGGTAGCCATTAAATCATGCCGATACTCCCGGGCTGATACGCAATTTATTGCTGAGGAGACTAGTCACCTACTAAAAGAGGATATAATCGAACCTAGTCAATCGCCCTGGAGAGCTCAAGTTTTGGTTGTCCAGACAGAAAATCATCGCAAACGCATGGTAATTGACTACTCGCAGATGATTAATCGGTTTACGGAATTGAACGCCTACCCACTCCCGGGATTGGATTCCCTGGTCCGGCAGGTGGCCCAGTATGCGGTGTACAGCACTTTAGATCTCCGCAGTGCGTATCATGAAATTCCGATTGCTGAGGCCGATCGCATTTACACTGGCTTTGAATCTGGACAGAGGTTGTACCAGGTCACGCACTTGCCTTTCGGAGTGACAAATGGGGTCTCATGTTTCCAGAGGGCCATAGATGACATAATTGCTAAGGAACACTTAACTGATGTCTTTGTCCACTTGGATAACCTTACGGTTTGTGGGTACGATCAAGCTCATCATGATGCTAATCTGCAGCGCTTCCTCAAGGTTGCGCGCGAGTACCGTCTGACGCTGAACAAGGCTAAATGTTGCTATTCGGCGCAGACAATAGACCTTCTGGGGTACACTGTGACCCAGGGCACAATCGCTCCAGACAAAGAGCGGCTGCGACCCTTGCTCGACATGGCCCCTCCCCACGATCGTGCTTCTTTGAAGCTTGGCCTTGGGCTGTTTGCACATTATTCAAAGTGGGTCCAAAATTTCTCCGAAAAGCTTCGTCCCCTTGTGGATTGTAAAGTGTTCCCCATGTGTCACGCTGCCAAGGCCGCCTTCCATGGATTGAAGTCGAACATAGCTGGCGCCGCTATGTCGACTATAGATGACAACATTCTCTTTGTTTTGGAAAGCGATGCGTCGGACCATGCGATAGCCGCCACACTCTTTCAAGGGGACCTGTGGCCTTCTTTTTAAGGACTCTCTCCTCCGCAGAGAGATGTCATTCGTCAGTAGAGAAGGAGGCGTATGCCATTGTTGAGTCTATTAGGCGTTGGAGACCGTATTTGCTTGGCAAGCATTTTGAGGTCATCACTGATCAGCAAAGTGTCGCTTTTATGTACGATACACGCCATGCCCAGCGCATTCAGAACGAGAAAATCACTCGGTGGCGTATAGAATTAGCAGATTATTGCTTTTGCATCAAGTATCGCCCGGGACGGGATAATCTCGCAGCGGACGCCCTATCACGACCAGCTGTGTGTGCAAGTCTAACCTCCTTTGAGGATCTGCGTGTCCTGCATGAAACATTGTGCCATCCCGGTGTGACTCGTCTAGCTCATTATGTGCGCTGTCGCAATTTGCCCTTCTCTGTTGAGGACATTTGTCGTCTTTGTCGCACTTGTTCCATTTGCGCTGAATTCAAACCCCGTTTCTATAATCCACCAATGGGTATGCTGATCCAGGCTACTAGGCCATGGGAGAAATTGTCTATGGACTTCAAAGGGCCCCTACCGGCTTCGAGTCTACCGGCTTCGGGTAGCTCTCGCTACCTCCTCACGATAGTGGACGAATTCAGCAGATTCCCTTTTGCTTTTCTGTGTAAGGACATGACCGCAGCAACGGTCATCCGGTGCCTGCAGATTCTGTTTTCCATGTTTGGGAATCCGGGTTACGTACACACCGACTGCGGTGCTGTGTTTTTGTCCCAAGATGTGCGAACCTTTTTGCTCCAGCGAAATGTCGCTTCCAGTTATACCATTCCGTACAGGCCCCAGGCGAATGGACAGGTGGAAAGATTTAAAGGCATTATATGGAAAGCCATTACACTTGGTCTAAAGACTAATGGTCTAGGACTAGACCGATGGACTTGGATGGTGCACGGGGCATTAAACTCGATCTGGACTTTGTTGTGCACCGCTACAAATCAAACTCCTCACGATCGTCTGTTTTGTTACACGCGCCGTACAGGTGCTATTCGACCCTTGCCGGGCTGGCTTGCTGAGAAAAGGTTCAGATTCTCCAAGCCAATCCCGACTACGCTCGCGTGCTGCTGCCAGACGGACGCGAGTCAACTGTTTCGGTGCGTCATCTTGCTCCGTGCGGGGATGCTGCTAGGCCGGAGCTCAGCCCGGGGAATCCGATGATTTTGAATTCGCTGACAACCCCGCCCCCTCATGCACCCGATCCGATCGACATCGCGGTTCTGCCGCCATCACCCGAGATAGGCAGTTATCCCGACGAGGGTGAATTCGGACACGCGGTCGAAGCCCCAGACGTGTATCAAATGCGCACCGGGAGAGAGATTCGCAGTCCCGATTGCTTCGGCTGGGATTAACATGGCTCACTGCTTTACGTAATCATCTGCATGCTATAGTGCTTCCGCACTGCCATATCGCTTGCTCACTTGGTTCTATCCTCTGGGAGAAGTGTAGTTTTAACGCCGGGAAGTACGTCATGAAATTGTGTCTAAGTTCGAACCAAGGTGTCATGCATGCGACTTTCGGCCGCTGCGCGTTCGCTATAAAGATCTTGGCCATTATGCGCCGCGGACACTCCTGTGCCATATATTGTGTGTGCAAGTCTAGATCAGTATGTAGAATCACTTTGCCCAGCGCTTGCTTGTGCTTGAATGTTATACCCATTATTGATTCAGATGAATGCTGAGTACTGATATTATATTTGCTGATTTCTTCCCAGGTATCGCTAGGGATTGATTTCGAATAAACTCATGATCTGAGACATTGTTGTATACTTGATTATTACAACAGTAACGTTATGTGGGAGTCCAAACCTGAAAATGCTGGAGGCCAAAGCTGAAATTGGAAAAACAATATAGCCTATTTTACTCCAGGAGATCCCAGGATTACCCACCCAAAATATCGTTGCGATCGGTTCAGCCGTTTTTGCGGTACCTTCTAACGGACGGACGGATGGACAGACAGACAGACAGACAGACGGACATTTGGTGAATTATAGTAAGATTAGACCATTTAGATCCCTAAGATCCCAAAGGTCCCTAAGACCCAAACCCCTCAGGACCCCTTAATTCCCTTTAAGACCCTGCAGACCCCATTATACCCTCATTATACCCTTTTGTAAAACATTGCTTCAAAAAGGGGACCAAAAAACAACAACAACCACGGTTCCCGAAAAAGGCCAACCCCCGCTTTGCGGGGAAAAATGGCGTCTAAAGGTGGTTATATATAACCCCTCGACCTCTTAGACCCTTTAGATAGTCTTTGATCCTCTAGAACCCCTAAGACCCCAAGACCTTCACATCTTCTACCCTTTAGACCTTCACATCCTTCAGACCCTTCAATTCCCTGTAAGATCCCATTTGACCTTCAGAAGCTTTTATACGTTTTTAAAGCCTTTAGACCTTAAATTACACCCTTTAGACACCTTTGACCTTTTCACACCCTTTAGACCTGTGAAAATTGAAGGTGGTACTGAGGGGTGTTAGACACATTAAGACCCTTTTGACACATTAAGACCCTTTAGATACTTTACACCATTTCGACCCTTTAGACCTTTTCAGAGCTTTCAACCTTTCCATCTTTGAACCTTTAGACCTTCAGACAATTTGACCTTAACACCTATTCAGTTGTCTCATACCTTTGAGCTTTACAATAAAACTGGACAATTTAGACCTTTCATTTACAATTAACGACCTTTCATTTCGTAAAACCTTCCATTTATTTGCCACACAAAACACACCATACAAACCAAGTCCTGGTCTGCAATCTCTGGTTGCTCTTGTTAGGCCGACCCAATCGACCCATGCACGGAAAGAGACGGGGTTTTGCAATCGTGTGTGTGTGTGTCTGCGTGTGTGTCTGCGTGTGTGTCTGTGTCTGCGTGTGTGTCTGTGTCTGCGTGTGTGTCTGTGTCTGCGTGTGTGTCTGTGTCTGCGTGTCTGCCATTTTGTGTGAAATTTTTGTGTCATTGGTTGTTATCTCCATTTGCAGGGTTCAGGAGATGGAACTGAGTCCTCCCAGGACCCCAAGTATCCACCTACTCCTCGGTAAGGGATCACGGTTCATGGACCAAACTGTTCAACTTTTTCAGAGTTTTGTTCCAAGGGATCTTTTCAGGATCGTCACTGAACACAGGATTGCCTCCAGTTGAAGTTCATTTGTGGTAATATTCCCATTTGTGGTAATATGCCGACCCTGGCCCAGTATATACCCACCATGCATACACAGCAAACCAGGCCCAGTATATACCCACCACGCACACACAGCAAACCAGGCCCAGTATATACCCACCATGCACACAGCAAACCAGGCCCAGTATATACCCACCATGCACACACAGCAAACCAGGCCCAGTATATACCCACCATGCATACACAGCAAACCAGGCCCAGTATATACCCACCACGGATACACAGCAAACCAGGCCCAGTATATACCCACCACGCACACACAGCAAACCAGGCCCAGTATATACCCACCACGCACACAGCAAACCAGGCCCAGTATATACCCACCACGCACACACAGCAAACCAGGCCCAGTATATACCCACCACGCATACACAGCAAACCAGGCCCAGTATATACCCACCATGCACACACAGCAAACCAGGCCCAGTATATACCCACCATGCATACACAGCAAACCAGGCCCAGTACATACCCACCACACACAAACAGCAAACCAGGCCCGGTATATACACACCACGCACACACGCCAACTCAGGCATGGTTTATAACCATCATGCACACACTCCAACCCAGGCACGGTTTTAACCACCATGCACACACTGCAACTCAGGCATGGTTTATAGCCACCATGCACACACTCAAACCCAGGCATGGTTTATAACCACCATACACACACTCCAACCCAGGCATGGTTTATAACCACCATGCACACAATCCAACCCAGGCATGGTTCATATCCGCCACACACACTCCCAAACCTAGGCTTGATTTATACCCGCCAAACATAAACCCCAACCCAGGCCTGGTTTATATCCGCCACACACACTCCCAAACCTAGGCTTGATTTATACACCGCCAAATATAAACCCCAACCCAGGTCCGGTTTAAATCCGCCACAAACACTCCCAAATCCACGTCCGGTTTATATCCGCCACACACGCTCCCAAACCCAGGTCCGATTTATATCCGCCACACACGCTCCCAAACCCTGGTCCGGTTTATATCCGCCACACACGTTCCCAAACCCAGGTTTGGTTTATATCCGCCACACACACTCCCAAACCCAGGTCCGGTTTATATCCGCCACCCACACTCACAAACCCAGGTCCGGGTTATACAATCCACACACACGCACCAATCCAGGGCCGGTTTATATCCGCCACACACACTCCCAAACCCAGGTCCGGTTTATATCCGCCACACATGCTCCCAAACCCAGGTCCGGTTTATATCCGCCACACAAATTCCCAAGCCCAGGTCCAGTTTATATCCACCACACACACTCCCAAACCCAGGTCCGGTTTATATCCGCCACACACACTCCCAAACCTAGGTCCGGGTTATACCCTCCACACACACTCCCAAACCCAGGTCCGGTTTATATCCGCCACACACACTCCCAAACCCAGGTCCGGTTCATACCCTCCACACACATGCAGCAACCCAGGTCCGGTTTATATCCGCCACACACAAGCACCAACCCAGGTCCGGTTTATATCCGCCACACACACTCCCAAACCTAGGCTTGATTTATACCCGACAAACATAACCCCCAACCCAGGCCTGGTTTATATCCGCCACACACACTCCCAAACCTAGGCTTGATTTATACCTGCCAAATATAAACCCCAACCCAGGCCTGGTTTATATCCGCCACACACACTCCCAAACCTAGGCTTGATTTTATACCCGCTAAACATAAACCCCACCCCAGGCCTGGTTTATATCCGCCACACACACTCCCAAACCGAGGCTTGATTTACACATCGCCAAACATAAACCCCAACCCAGGTCCAGTTTATATCCGCCACACACACTCCAAACCCAGGTCCGGTTTAGATCCGCCACACACACTCCCAAACCCAGGTCCGGTTAATATCCGCCACACACACTCCGAAACCCAGGTCTGGTTTATATCCGCCACACACACTCCCAAACCCAGGTCCAGTTTATATCCGCCACACACACTCCCAAACTCAGGTCCGGTTTATATCCGCCACGAACACTCCCAAACCCAGGTCCGGTTTATATCCGCCACACACACTCCCAAACCCAGGTCCGGTTTATATCCGCCACGCACACTCCCAAACCCAGGTCTGGTTTAGAACTGCCACACACACACCCCAACCCAGGTCCGGGTTATACCCTCCACACACGCACCAACCCAGGTCCAGTTTATATCTGCCACACACACTCCCAAACCCAGGTCCGGTTTATATCTGCCCCACACACTCCCAAACCCAGGTCCGGTTTATATCCGCCACACACACTTCCAAACACAGGTCCGTTTTATATCCGCCACGCACACTCCCAAACCCAGGTCCAGTTTATATCCGCCACACACACTCCCAAACCCAGGTCCGGTTTATATATGCCACGTACATTCCCAAACCCAGGTCCGGTTTATATCTGCCACTCACATTCCCAAACCCAGGTCCGGTTTATATCCGCCACACACACTCACAAACTAAACATGCAACACGTTGCGAGGCAGAGCTATACAGGAGCCAAAAAGCTCTGCAGCACCTGCCGGAGCTTGCCAAGAGATGAGATATCAAAGAACGGGGTCAGTTGTCTCAAAAGCTTGAGCAAGCTGAAAAACACTGTCTTTCTTTGACTGTCTTTCCCTCGCGGTCCCCATGTGCTGTCTTTCCCTCGTGATCCCCCTGTGCTGTCTTTCCCTCGCGGTCCCCCTGTGCTGTCTTTCCCTCGTGGTCCCCCTGTACTGTCTTTCCCTCGTGGTCCCCATGTGCTGTCTTTCCCTCGTGGTCCCCATGTGCTGTCTTTCCCTCGCGGTCCCCATGTGCTGTCTTTCCCTCGTGGTCCCCATGTGCTGTCTTTCCCTCGCGGTCCCCATGTGCTGTCTTCCCCTCGTGGTCCCCATGTGCTGTTTTTCCTTCGCGGTCCCCATGTGCTGTCTTTCCCTCACGGTCCCCCTGTACTGTCTTTCCCTTGCGGTCCCCATGTGCTGTCTTTCCCTCGTGGTCCCCATGTGCTGTCTTTCCCTCGCGGTCCCCATGTGCTGTCTTTCCCTCGTGGTCCCCCTGTGCTGTCTTTCCCTCGTGGTCCCCATGTGCTGTCTTTCCCTCGTGGTCCCCCTGTACTGTCTTTCCCTCACGGTCCCCATGTGCTGTCTTTCCCTCGTGGTCCCCCTGTGCTGTCTTTCCCTCGCGGTCCCCATGTGCTGCCTTTCCCTCGCGGTCCCCATGTGCTGTCTTTCCCTCGCGATCCCCCTGTGCTGTCTTTCCCTCGCGGTCCCCCTGCGCTGTCTTTCCCTCACGGTCCCCCTGTGCTGTCTTTCCCTCGCGGTCCCCCTGTGCTGTCTTTCCCTCGCGGTCCCCCGATGCTGTCTTTCCCTCGTGGTCCCCATGTGCTGTCTTTCCCTCGCGGTCCCCATGTGCTGTCTTTGTCTTTCCCTCGTGGTACCCCTGTACTGTCTTTCCCTCGTGGTCCCCCTGTGCTGTCTTTCCCTCGTGGTCCCCATGTGCTGTCTTTCCCTCGCGGTCCCCCTGTGCTGTCTTTCCCTCGTTGTCCCCATGTGCTGTCTTTCCCTCGTGGCCCCCATGTGCTGTCTTTGTCTTTCCCTCGTGGTACCCCTGTACTGTCTTTCCCTCGTGGTCCCCCTGTGCTGTCTTTCCCTCGTGGTCCCCATGTGCTGTCTTTCCCTCGTGGTCCCCCTGTGTTGTCTTTCCCTCGCGGTTGTCAGCTCTTTCACGAGCCTCGATTCAGTATAGAAAAAAAAAAACCCAGGTCCGGGTTATACCCTCCACACACACACGCACCAACCCAGGTCCGGTTTATATCTGCCACACACACTCCCAAACCCAGGTCCGGTTTATATCCACCACACACACTCCCAAACCCAGGTCCGGTTTATATCCGCCATGCACACTCCCCAAACCCAGGTCCGGTTTATATCCGCCATGCACACTCCCAAACCCAGGGCCGGTTTATATCCGCCACACACACTCACAAACCCAGGTCCGGGTTATATCCGCCACGCACACTCCAAAACCCAAGTCCGGTTTAGAACCGCCACACACACGCCCCAACCCAGGTCCGGGTTATACCCTCCACACACACGCACCAACCCAGGTCCGGTTTATATCCGCCACACACACTCCCAAACCCAGGTCCGGTTTATATCCGCCACACACACTCCCAAACCCAGGTCCGGTTTATATCCACCACACACACTCCCAAACCCAGGTCCGGTTTATATCCGCCATGCACACTCCCAAACCCAGGTCCGGTTTCTATCTGCCACGCACACTCCCAAACCCAGGTCCGGTTTATATCCGCCACACACACTCCCAAACCCAGGTCCGGTTTATACCCTCCACACACACACGCACCAACCCAGGTCCGGTTTATATCTGCCACACACACTCCCAAACCCAGGTCCGGTTTATATCCACCACACACACTCCCAAACCCAGGTCCGGTTTATATCCGCCATGCGCACTCCCAAACCCAGGTCTGGTTTATATCCGCCACACATACTCACAAACCCAGGTCCGGGTTATACCCTCCACACACACGCACCAACCCAGGTCCGGTTTATATCTGCCACGCACACTCCCAAACCCAGGTCCGGGTTATACCGCCACACACACGCACCAACCCAGGTCCGGTTTATATCCGCCACACACACTCCCAAACCCAGGTCCGGTTTATATCCGCCACACACACTCCTAAACCCAGGTCCGGTTTATATCCGCAACACACACTCCCAAACCCAGGACCGGTTTATATCCGCCACACACACTCCCAAACCCAGGTCCGGTTTATATCCGCCACACAAGCTCACAAACCTCGGTCCGGGTTATACCCTCCACACACACTCCCAAACCCAGGTCCGGGTTATACCCTCTACACACACGCACCACCCGAGGTCCTGTTTATATCTGCCACACACACTTCCAAACCCAGTTCCGGTTTATATCCGCCACACACACTCCCAAACCCAGGTCCGGTTTATATCCGCCACAAACACTCCCAAACTCTGGTCCGGGTTATACCCTCCACACACACGCACCAACCCAGGTTCGGTTTATATCCACCACACACACTCCCAAACCCAGGTCCGGTTTATATCCACCACACACACTCCCAAACCCAGGTCCGGTTTATATCCGCCACGCACACTCCCAAACCCAGGTCCGGTTTATATCCGCCACACACAATCCCAAACCCAGGTCCGGTTTATATCCGCCACACACACTCCCAAACCCAGGTCCGGTCTATATCCGCCACACACACTCCCAAACCCAGGTCCAGTTTATATCCACCACTCACACTCCCAAACCCAGGTCCGGGTTATACCACCACACACACGCACCAACCCAGGTCCGGTTTATATCCGCCACACGCACTCCCAAACCCAGGTCCAGTTTATAGCCGCCACACACACTCCCAAACCCAGGTCTGGTTTATATCCGCCACACACACTCCCAAACCCAGGTCCGGTTTATATCCGCCACATACACTCACAAACCCAGGTCAGGTTTATATCTGCCACACACACTCCCAAACCCAGGTCCGGTTTATATCCGCCACACACACTCCCAAACCCAGGTCCGGTTTATATCCGCCACACACACTCACAAACCCAGGTCCGGGTTATACCCTCCACACACACATCCAAACCCAGGTTCGGGTTATACCCTCCACACACACGCACAAACCCAGGTCCGGTTCATATCCGCGACACACACTCCAAAACCCAGGTCCGGTTTATATCCTCCACACACACTCCCAAACCCAGGTCCGGTTTATATCCGCCACACACACTACCAAACCCAGGTCTGGGTTATACCCTCCACGCACACGCAGCAACTAGTCAGGTTCACTATGTTTTTTCGTTCAAAATCATGGTAGATTAGCAAACCTATACATTTTTGGAAACGTTATTACATGGAAAATCTGAAAATCAATGTTTACATTTGCCAATTCCGACCAATTCGACCAATCGACCAATTCCATTCGACCAATTCGACCATTCGACCTTTTCGACCAATCGCTTCGATCGACCATTCGACCATTCGACCAATTCGATCGATTCGATTCGATTCGATTCATCGAATTCGATTCGATCGACCATTCGACCAATTCGATTTGCCAATCAATTTGACCGACCTTTGCTTGTGTGGAACGGACTGTGAAAACGATGCGGACTATATTGTCGGATACGACACACAGGACAGTGATGACGAACTCTAAATGGCATATTCTGTAATCGTGTATGTTTGATGCCATTGACTGCCTGTGTATATTGTGTCATTGACTGCCTGTGTAGATGTTGAAGGAGCTGTGCTCCAACTCGAATCGAAAGAATGGACGCGACAAAAAGCTGGAATTCGTCCGAGTTTCTTTATTGCATCAAATCAACTCGGGTACTCTGAAAAGCCCGTTTATCGGGCAGCATTATATACAAGCACTCGAATATCTCATGCCGGAGCGTTTGCCCTTAAAAGGCGCGACTGGGCGTGTCCGGGAGACCTGGGCGAGTCTGGACATGCCCGGGAACGGCGAGACTGGGTGTCGCCGGACGGGCCGGGCGTGCCTGGACATGCCCGGGAACGGCGAGACTGGGTGTCGCCGGACGGGCCGGGCGAGCCCGGGAAAGGCGAGTCCGGCATGCCCGGGAAAGGCGAGACTGAGCGTCTCCGGGCGGTCTGGGCGAGCCCGGCACAGCGATCGCTCCGTGGTTGCGTCCTCGGCAGGTGTAAGGCTATTGTGTATGTTCAGCGGCAACCGCTACACACGCCCCCCCAGAATCGACTTGCACCGGCAGGGTCAATTTAAGGGGGGGTCCTGATGACCCGGCCGAAGCGACCCCTGGAGGGTCGTGGGGGGGGGGGGGTCCGGTGTGGGGGTGGGTGGTCGAGCGGGAGGCACCGTGGACGGGGGGCGGCCTCGCTGCGGAGGAAGGGCCAACCGAGGTGGTTGGTCGATGTCCACGTGCGCCGGCTTGAGGCGGTCCACCGAAATCCGGTCCGACCTGCCGCCGACGTCGATGACGAAGGACTTGTCGTCCCATCGCAGGACCCTGAAGGGTCCGTCGTATGGCGGCCTGAGTGGCCCCCGATGTGCGTCATGACGCACGAAAACGTACTCCGCTGTGCGAAGCGCTGGGGGGACGTAGGCCTGGGGGTCACCGTGGTGGGACGTTGGCACAGGGGCAAACCGTCGGGCGGTCTCCTGGAGGTCCGAGCGCTGGCGAGCTGCGGACCAGGGACTGGTGGCGTCGGGCACGAATTCGCCCGGGATGCGTAGCGGCTGGCCGTAGACCAGCTCGGCGGTGGACGCTTGGAGGTCCTCCTTAGGGGCCGTGCGGAGGCCCAAAAGGACCCACGGTAGCCGGTCGGTCCAGCCGCCGTCCTGAAGGCCGGCCATGAGCCGGTCTTCATGGAACAGTGGAACCGCTCACACAACCCGTTGGCTTGGGCATGGTAGGCCGTGGTACGGTGGAGCCTGACCCCCAGGTTGCGGGCGATCGCGCCCCACAGCTCGGAGGTGAACTGCGGCCCGCGGTCCGAAGAGATGTCCGCCGGTGTGCCGAAACGGGCGACCCAGGTGGCGATGAAAGCCTGCGCCACGTCGGCGGTGGTGGTGGAGTTGAGGTGAACGGCCTCTGGCCACCTGGTGGTCCTGTCCACCATGGTGAGCAGGTGTGTGAAACCCTGTGATGGGGGGAGGGGGCCCACCAGGTCCACGTTGACGTGGTCGAAACGCCGTTCTGGCACGGTGAAAGGTGCCAGCGGGGCCTGGGTGTGTCGGTGGACCTTGGCCTGTTGGCAGGCCGTGCAGGTGCTGGTCCAATCGCGGACATCCCGTCGAAGGCCGTGCCAGACGAATCGCGCCGACACCAGCTTCTGGGAAGCTTTCCGGCCCGGGTGGGAAAGGCCGTGGAGGGAGGCGAAGATGCGGCGTTGCCAGGTAACGGGCACGATGGGGCGATGCTGGCCTTGGGAGACGTCGCAGAGCAGGACAGTGTCCGCGAAGGGGACGTCGGCCAGGCGGAGGCCCGTGTCCACCGCCCGGAGGGCTTGCACCGTGGTGTCGGTGGTCTGGTCAGCCGCCATAAGCGCGAAGTCCACGCCGAGGTGGACCGCGTTCGCGCTGGCCCGAGAAAGACAGTTGGCCACGGCGTTGTCTTTGCCGGCGACGTGCCGGATGTCCGTGGTAAACTCCGACACGGCGGAGAGGTGGCGCTGCTGGCGGGCCGACCACGGCTCCATGACTTTGGCCATTGCGTAAACCAACGGCTTGTGGTCGACGAAAGCCGTGAAGGGTCGGCCCTCCAGGAGGTGGCGGAAATGGCGAACGGCCAGGTGTAGACCGAGGAGCTTGCGGTCAAACGTGCTATATTTGAGCTCGTTCGGCCGGAGTTGCCGGCTGAAAAAAGCGAGTGGCTGCCAAACCCTGTTCACCCATTGCTCATGTATGGCGCCCACCGCGTAGTCGGAGGCATCCGTGGTGAGGGCGATGGGAGCGTTGAGCACCGGGTGAGTGAGCAGTGTTGCGTCGGCGAGGGCCCGCTTTGAGCTTGTAAATGCTGCGTCCATGGCTGCGGACCAGACGACGTCGTGTTTGGCCGGCTTGCCCTGGAGGGCTTCGTAGAGGGGCCGCATGAGCTGAACAGCGCGGGGCACGAAGCGGTGATAGAAATTCACCATTCCGAGGAACTCCTGCATGGCCTTGATGGAGCGGGGACGCGGAAACGCGGTGATGGCCTCGACCTTGGTAGGCAGCGGCACGGTCCCGTTCTTGATGATGTGGTGGCCCAAAAAATCAAAGGCCGTCGTGCCGAAGTGGCATTTGGCCGGGTTGACGATTAGGCCGTGCTCGCTGAGGCGCCCGAACACGGTTCGGAGGTGGAGGAGGTGCTCGGCCCGGGACGCGCTGGCGACGAGGATGTCGTCCAGGTAGACAAAGAGGAACGGCAGGTCGCGCAGCACGCCATCCATCAAGCGCTGGAATGCCTGAGCCGCGTTCTTGAGGCCAAATGGCATTCGAAGGAATTCGAATAAGCCGAACGGCATGATGACAGCCGTTTTTAGGACGTCGGCCGGCCTGACAGGTACCTGGGGGTATCCCCGTATCAAATCGATCTTCGAAAAACTGACCCGTCCTGCCAAACGGGCAGAGAAGTCTTGAATGTGCGGGATTGGATACCTGTCGGGGGTGGTAACGTCGTTAAGGCGGCGGTAGTCGCCACATGGGCGCCAGCCGCCCCCCGGCTTCAGTACGATGTGTAGTGGCGAAGCCCACACGATGCCGAGGTGCGGAGCGCCGCACGATGCCGAGGTGTTCCAAAGCGTCGAACTCGGCTTTGGCCACGGCGAGCTTGGCTGGGTCGAGGCGGCGGGCTCTGGCGTAGACCGGCAGGCCCGTAGTTGGTATGTGGTGCTCGATACCATGTCGTACCGCGACGGCCGAAAACGTCGGCCGCGTGAGGGCCGGGAACTCGTTCGCCGCCGGGAGGGCGCATGCTAGCTCGGTCGGTGCAGAGCTGCTCAACGTGCATGCCAGGGAGCTGAAGGTCCCGGCGTTGACGAGGCGACGCCGTTTGACGTCAACCAGCAGCCCGTGTGTGCAGAGGAAGTCGGCACCCAGCAGAGCCATGGGCACGCTTGCGGTCACAAAAGTCCAATGAAAGCGCTGGCTGCCAAAGCAGAGGGTGACGTTGCGTGGACCGAAGGTGCGGATGGCCGATCTGTTGGCCGCCACCAAAGAGGGGCCGCAAACCGCGGACTGCCTGTCCTGATCGGAGGCGGGTATGACGCTCAGTTGGGCGCCGGTGTCACACAGGAAGCGCCGTCCGGACGCTTTGTCCCTGATAAAAAGTAAGTTGCCCGTGTGGCCGGCGCTCATGGCTGGTAATGAACGCCGGCCCGGCCGTTTCCCGACTTGCCGAAAGTGCACGGGGGTCGGCATGTCCAGGCCTTTTGTCCGAACCTGGCATGGTAGTAACACCACGCCTGGTCAGGTGTAGGCCCCGGTCGTCGTGTTGGAGGCGGTCGGCGCGGCGTAGCGGCCGCCAATTGCGCCGGCAGTTCGGCCGCCGACCGTGCCGGGTGCTCGGGCGCCATGGGCGTTGCTTCGGACGGCGGCGGGCTCTAGGTCGCTGCCCCGATGCGTTGGCCTGCCGAGGAGATCTTGTCGGCTTCTCTGGCGAGGGCGCGGGGATCCGTGATCTGCGTGCTTGCCAGGGCGAGGCGTACCTGGCTAGGCAGCTGATGGAGGAACAGCTCTTGAAAAAGAAAATCCGGGGCATGCTCCCCGAGCAACGAGAGCATGTAATCCATTCGCTCGGACGGGCGCATGTCGCCGAGCTCGGGCAGGTCGAGCAGGCGCCGTGCGCGTTCCGCCGATGAGAGGGCGAAAGCGTCGAGGAGGAGCTTCTTGATCGCGCCGTACTTGTCAGCGGCTGGCGGGTGCTGGAGGAGGCTGAGGGCGCGGGCCGCGGTGGCTGAGCCGAGTGCTGCTACCACATGATGGAAGCGGGTGTCGTCGGCGGTGATGCCTCGCAGGGCGAACTGGGAGTCCGCCTGGGCGAACCAAACCGCCGCGTGAGCCCCCCAGAAGGTAGGCAGTTTGAGGGCAACTGCAGTGTCCATGTCGGTGGGTCACCAATGAAGGAGCTGTGCTCCAACTCGAATCGAAAGAATGGACGCGACAAAAAGCTGGAATTCGTCCGAGTTTCTTTATTGCATCAAATCAACTCGGGTACTCTGAAAAGCCCGTTTATCGGGCAGCATTATATACAAGCACTCGAATATCTCATGCCGGAGCGTTTGCCCTTAATAGGCGCGACTGGGCGTGTCTGGGAGACCTGGGCGAATCTGGACATGCCCGGGAACGGCGAGACTGGGTGTCGCCGGACGGGCCGGGCGTGCCTGGACATGCCCGGGAACGGCGAGACTGGGTGTCGCCGGACGGTCTGGGCGAGCCCAGCACAGCGATCGCTCCGTGGTTGCGTCCTCGGCAGGTGTAAGGCGATTGTGTATGTTCAGCGGCAACCGCTACAATGTGAAGTTATACTGACTGCATGTGTATATATGATTTTGCTGACTGCCTGTGTATGTTTGGTGATATGAATTATTGTGACACATTTTGATGTTATTAACTGCCTGTACAAAATGATAACATGTATTTGATTATGCAACTTATCGCGAATATAAAGACAATATTTTGCAATTCAAAACCTTTGATTCGTGTCTTACCATTCCCCATAACACTAATTTGATACTTTCATTGGATTCCTTGTCCCTGAAAATATAGGTTTAGTATATTTTAAAAAGTTTTTAGGGTAATTAGAGGCAGAAATAGAACAAAATATGTATTTTACAGTGGCCATTTTGAAAATCCAAAATGGCCGCCATACAGGTATCTCTCCAAATGTAAACATTGATTTTTAGTTTCCTTTTGCTATAACCTTTCCAAAAATGTATAGGTTTGCTAATCTACCATGATTTTGAACGAAATATAATTTATTGACATAGTGAACCTGACTAAACCCAGGCCCAGCGCCACTTCGGTTAAAGGGAACCTCCAAACTCGACACCACAACCAAACACCAGTCTTGCTGAGGTGATAAATCAGCTTTATTATTCATCAATCGCAACCATGCCGCATGAGGCAAAACCATGGACGATACAAGCCGAAACCCCTGCACGGTAACCCCGTGGCAGCCCTCACCCATGGGTGTAATACACATAGTCATAGTGGCGTGACTTCTTTTTTCCCCTATACAGTACATCCTTTCATTATTGTACTTGTACCTGAAAGACAGTTCTCGAGGTTATACATGTAGAAAACAGGTGAGAGTAACTGGCTACTAAAATTGATGGCTAAGTACAATAAAGGTAATGATCACCTTGTGGCGGACACGAAAGCCCACTGGCGTGGTGACATCATTCCGCGCACCAAGTGGGCGGCGGCCACGCCCTAGAGAGAGGCGTGGCCTCAAGATATACATGGGGTGCGCAGCCCGGAGCAGCTCAGTGCTGCAGTTTGAGTACTTTCAATAAAGACTCTTTTATGAACCGCGTTGTCCGCTTGCTCCTTGCGTAAGCATTAGCGCGCGCAGCATCGCGCTTCATATGGTGACCTCGACGTTGGATCTGCCGTAGCGATCCTTCCGAACACGACGCCATTGCAATGGCAAACAACAACGCAATGTTGATTAAACTTCCCGAATTTTGGGAGGCCCAGGCCGAAGTCTGGTTCGTCCAAGCCGAAGCCCAATTTCAGCTTCGGCGCCTCACCGGCGACGACACGCGCTACTGCCACGTCGTCGCCTCCCTCGGGCCCGGCACGGCCGCTCGAGTTGTGTCCGTCCTTCGCCACCCACCGGACGGCCACAAGTACGAGGCACTCAAGCGGCTACTCCTAGCCACGTTCGGCCTCACGGACGACGCACGGGCCGACCGCCTCCTGGATCTCCCCGAGCTCGGCGACATGCGCCCGTCGGTCCGAATGGACCATATGCTGTCACTGTTGGGCGACGAAGCCCCCGGTTCTCTATTCCGGGCGCTTTTCCATCGCCAACTTCCAGCGCAGGTTCACCTCGCGTTGGCCGGGACCGTGCTAACGGAACCCCGAGCATTGGCAGCCAAGGCGGATAGGTACTTCGCGGCTTCGGATA
This sequence comes from Myxine glutinosa, assembly GCF_964187855.1. Classification (NCBI taxonomy): domain Eukaryota; kingdom Metazoa; phylum Chordata; class Myxini; order Myxiniformes; family Myxinidae; genus Myxine; species Myxine glutinosa. Next base: position 84,451,373 of record NC_136274.1, read on the forward strand.
CGCGGGCGAGAGTCGGTGCGGCCGTCACGGAACTCGAGGCTGATGCTGCTGATGATGCTGATCCACAGCATCAGCTTACACAGCATACGCAGCATGCTGATACGCACCTAGTGACCGCCGCCACGCCCCGCCCAGCGCCGCGGCGAAAATCGCCACCGCGGGGAAAACCGCCAACTCCACCGGCCTGGCGGAGCCAGCCGCACTCCTCCAGCTCCACCACCTGGTGCTGGTTCCACGCCAAGTTCGGCCACGAGGCTCGGCAGTGTCATCCGCCATGCTCCTTCAACAGATCGGGAAATGCCCGGGCCGGCGCTCAATAATGGCGATGAGCACCGGCCGTTCGAGCAGCCTGCTGTTCATAACGGACACCTTATCCGGGCGCCGTTACCTGTGCGACACGGGAGCGCAGGTGAGTGTCGTTCCCGCCGGTACGTCAGACAAGCACGCCGCGGGCGGGGGCCCCGCGCTGCTTGCCGCGAACGGGACACCCATCCGTACGTACGGAAAACGCTGCCTCTCTCTGTGGTTCGGAGGGCAGGTTTTCCGATGGTCGTTCGTCACCGCCGACGTCCCCATGGCACTGCTTGGCGCGGACTTCCTGTGCGCTAATGGGCTCCTGGTCGATGTAAAGCGCAGACGTCTTGTCCAGGCCGAGACGTTCAGCTCGCTCGCTTGTGCGCTGCCCAGCTCGTCGAGCAGCTCAACGAGCGGCTCGCCGAGCGGCTTGCCAAGCGGCTTGCCGAACGGTTCGGTTCCAGCCACGTTGATCTGTACGCTTCCGGCAGCAGACGAATTCACCCGCATCCTCGCCGGCTTCCCGGCCCTCACGCGGCCCACCTTCTCGGCGGGGGCCGTCAAGCACGGGGTGGCCCATCACATCCCCACCGTTGGGCCACCGGTCTACGCCCGGGCACGCCGCCTCGAGCCGACGAAGCTGGTGGTGGCAAAAGCGGGGTTCGCTACCCTGGAGCGACTCGGCATCGTTCGGCGCTCGGAGAGTGCTTGGGCGTCACCGCTGCACATCGTGCCGAAGCCCGGCGGGGGATGGCGACCGTGCGGGGACTATCGCCGTCTCAATGACACCCCCACTCCCGACCGCTACCCCGTCCCCCACATTCAGGACTTTTCCGCCCGTTTGGCGGGCATGTCCTTCTTCTCAAAGGTGGACCTCATACGCGGCTACCATCAGGTCCCCGTCAGGCAGGAGGACGTCCCGAAGACGGCGGTCATCATGCCATTCGGACTCTTCGAGTTCCTGCGGATGCCCTTCGGTCTGAAGAATGTGGCTCAGGCGTTCCAGCGACTGATGGACAGCGTCCTGCGCGACTTGGATTTTGTCTACGTCTACCTGGACGATATCCTCGTCGCCAGCGCGTCCCGCGAAGAGCACCTACGCCACCTCCGCACGCTCTTCGAACGCCTGGGCCAGCATGGCCTGATTGTGAACCCCACAAAGTGCCGGTTCGGCGTCGCCGTAATCGATTTTCTGGGGCACCGTGTCACCAGGCACGGAGCCGTCCCCCTGCCGGCCAAGGTGGAGGCGGTGAAGGGGTTTCCGCGCCCCGCACGATCAGAGGGCTGCAGGAGTTCCTGGGCATGGTTAACTTTTACCATCGGTTCCTGCCCCGTATCGCCCAGCTCCTGCGCCCCCCTGCACGAAGCTCTTCGAGGTAAGCCGGGCAAAGGCGACGTTACCTGGACCGAGCAGATGGACACGGCGTTCACGGGCGCGAAGCTCGCCTTGGCTAATGCCACCATGCTCGCGCACCCGGCGCCCGATGCACCGATCGCCCTCACCACCGACGCCTCGGACTACGCGGTGGGTGCGGTGCACGAGCAATGGGTGCGTGGAGCTTGGCAACCGCTGGCGTTCTTTAGCCGGCAGCTTCGCCCGCCCGAACGCCGTTACAGTACCTTCGACCGCGAGTTGCTCGGGCTTCACTTGGCGGTCAGGCACTTCCGCCATCTGCTCGAGGGCCGTGCGTTCATGGCCTTCGTCGACCACAAGCCGCTGATCTTCGCGATGGGCAAGGTCACCGAGCCGTGGTCGGCCCGGCAGCAGCGTCACCTCTCGGCCGTGTCCGAGTACACGACGGACATCCGGCACGTCGCGGGGAAGGACAACCCGGTGGCGGATTGCCTTTCCCGGGCCGTCGCCCACGCAGTCCACCTCGGCATCGACTATGCCCGGATGGCAGCGGACCAGGCCACTGACCCCGACGTCCAGGCCTTGCGGACCGCCGTCACGGGCCTCCGCGTCACCGAGGTGCCGTTCGACGGTGCGGGCGCGGCCCTCTTGTGCGACGTCTCCCTCGGGCGGCCTCGCCCCATCGTGCCCGCGGGCTGGCAGCGCCAGGTGTTTGACGCCATCCACGGCCTGTCCCACCCGGGCGCGAGGGCCTCCCAAAGGTTGATCGCCGACAAGTTCGTCTGGCATGGCCTCCGGAAGGCCGTCCGCGGCTGGGCCAGGACGTGCCTCGCGTGCCAGCGCGCCAAGGTGCACCGGCACACCCAGGCCCCGTTGGCCCCGTTCACGGTGCCGGAACGTCGGTTTGACCACGTCCACGTGGACCTGGTGGGACCTCTGCCTCCCTAGCGGGGTTTCACCCACGTCCTCACCATGGTGGACCGCACCACCCGGTGGCCGGAGGCCGTGCCCTTGGCGTCGACGATGGCGGCGGACGTCGCGCAGGCTTTCATCGCCACCTGGGTCGCCCGGTTCGGCGCCCCCTCAGACATCTCGTCCGACCGCGGCCCCCAGTTCACCTCGGAGCTCTGGGGGGCGGTCGCGCAGGGGCTCGGGGTCCGGCTGCACCGAACCACGGCCTACCACCCCCAGGCTAACGGCCTGTGTGAGTGATTTCACCGCTCATTGAAGGCCGCGCTCCGGGCCACCCTCCGCGACGGCGGCTGGGTCGACAGGCTCCCCTGGGTCCTGCTGGGCCTCCGGACGGCGCCCAAGGAGGACCTGCGCGCATCCGCGGTGGAGTTGGTCTTCGGGCAACCGTTGCGGGTGCCGGGTGAGTTCCTCCCCGACTTCACGGCACCATGGTCCGCTGCACAGCAGCGCTCCGCTCTGCAAGAGACCGCCCAGAGGTTCGCCCCGGTGCCAACGGCATGCCACGGGCACCCACCGACGCACGTCGCCCCGGAGCTTCACACGGCGGAGTACGTCTTCGTCCGCCACGATGCCCACCGGACACCACTGCGGCCCCCGTACGACGGGCCTTTCCGCGTGCTGGAGACCGGGGCGAAGCACTTCACCCTGGACATCGGCGGTACTCCTGACCGCGTTTCTGTAGACCGCCTCAAGCCGGCCCACCTCGACGTGGACCATCCACCGCCAGTGGCCCGACCCCCGCGTCGGGGCCGCCCCCCTGCGGGCGGACCCCCGGCACCGCCCAGCCCCGCCGCCACGCCGCCCCCCGGTCCTGCACCCATCCCAGGGGCAGCCAGAGGCATCCCACCTGGCATCCCTGCACCCCGGACGCCGCCGATCGCCAGGGGGCGCTTCGGCCGGGTCATCCGTTTGCCCCGCAAACTGGCCCTCCAGGTGCGCGGGAATTCTTGGGGGGCACGTGTGGCGGACACGAAAGCCCACTGGCGTGGTGACATCATTCCGCGCACCAAGTGGGCGGCGGCCACGCCCGAGAGAGAGGCGTGGCCTCAAGATATACACGGGGCGCGCAGCCCGGAGCAGCTCAGTGCTGCAGTTTGAGTACTTTCAATAAAGACTCTTTTATGAACCGCGTTGTCCGCTTGCTCCTTGCGTAAGCATTAGCGCGCGCAGCATCGCGCTTCAACCTACAATGTTGGAGGTCACGGATATTATGTAGCTAGGTACCACTATTGTTACGTGGTCCCCTCGGTGAATACCTGGTCTCAGTGACCCCCGGACCGTGAGAGGAACTTCGCCAGAAAGCTGTATTATATATGCGCTTTCGCCACGCAATCCATATGAATTTCACCCAAGAGACAACTGACGTTCAAGGATATATTTCAATGGTAATGATTGATACCATACAATTTCAATGACACAACCACGGAGATTTTCCCCGAGCAATCAACAATACACAACCATCAACAATATTTCAATGACACAACCACGGAGATTTTCCCCGAGCAATCAACAATACACTACCATCAACAATTCCCCAGCCACAATCAATTCCCTATGAGTAAGATGGCCATCTTATATACGTGTGTCCCGGTGAGTACTCACGACACCCTTTTGGTCTCGGTCCCGCACAATGTCTCTGGGCCCCTCCTGACCAAGATGATAGTCGGCGTCGCCGCACTCGGGCGGTTGAACGAACCCCGGGTGGACATGTTTCCACCGGGCAGGTATCGTACCCGGCACCCCGGCTACAGCCCCTCGCGGCCACGCGACGCGGGGACGGGAAAGCAAGCCAAAAGCCCCACGCCGCTTGCCAGGCATGTTAGGCCCCAACGGGCGACCCGTACGCGTCTTTTTAGACGGTGTTGGGAACGGTACCAGACGCGGGGTCGATGCACGGCCCCACGTCAACTTGACGTCTCCACCGGGCAGGTACACGTCCCGGTGATTCCTCTCACCAGGCGGGCTTCGGAACGCCGCTTTTCCACACGGCTCAATCAATCCCACCTTTCGTCGGTGCGGGGCGAGGAAGAAGAATACTCGTCCTTTTTTCCTCGTGTCTTTTTCTCTTCCGTTTCCGGTCACTTCCGTTTCCGGCCACTTGTTCAGAAGGGCTCCTGACCCTCCAATCACAACAACCCTTAATATACTACACACGGATAAGCAAAGACCTGAATGGTAATCCACATACATTCACATAAATATGTAACACTATATTGAGCACACAGGGTGAACAAAACCCTTTACAGGTAACACATTGAAAAAGAAAACCCACTATAAACCAGGGATAAAGCACAAATAACAAATAAATAAGCAAAACATTTGGCAAATGTGTCCCAATTAGTCATGTATATTTAAGTCTATTACAGGGGTAGACTCCCCACAACCTCAGGGACTGTTCTGCCCCCATTAGATACTTAGGCAGGTATTATGACCATCATATGACGATCCGAAGCATCCAAAATATAATCCTTCAAGTACTTGGGCTGGTATCGTGGACGGCTGGGGCATCTTGGTGCACAGTTGCTTGGAGACATTGTTGGATGATCCACACTGGTGTCACCGATGGCCTCAACACATTGGGAGTGATCTGGTTGACGGGTGTTAAACTTTGGAGGTGTAACGGAGATATGGTTTGATGCTGGAGATGTGGTCCGGTGCTGGAGATGTGGTCCGTCCGGTGCTGGAGATGTGATCCGGTGCTGGAGATGTGGTCCGGTGCTGGAGATGTGGTCCGGTGCTGGAGATGTGGTCCGGTGCTGGAGATGTGGTCCGGTGCTGGAGATGTGGTCCGGTGCTGGAGATGTGGTCCGGTGCTGGAGATGGGGTCCGGTGCTGGAGATGTGGTCCGGTGCTGGAGATGTGGTCCGGTGCTGGAGATGTGGTCCGGTGCTGGAGATGTGGTCCGGTGCTGGAGATGTGGTCCGGTGCTGGAGATGTGGTCCGGTGCTGGAGATGGGGTCCGGTGCTGGAGATGTGGTCCGGTGCTGGAGATGTGGTCCGGTGCTGGAGATGTGGTCCGATGCTGGAGATGTGGTCCGGTGCTGGAGATGTGGTCCGGTGCTGGAGATGTGGTCCGGTGCTGGAGATGTGGTCCGGTGCTGGAGATGTGGTCCGGTGCTGGAGATGTGGTCCGGTGCTGGAGATGTGGTCCGGTGCTGGAGATGGGGTCCGGTGCTGGAGATGTGGTCCGGTGCTGGAGATGTGGTCCGGTGCTGGAGATGTGGTCCGGTGCTGGAGATGTGGTCCGGTGCTGGAGATGTGGTCCGGTGCTGGAGATGTGGTCCGGTGCTGGAGATGTGGTCCGATGCTGGAGATGTGGTCCGGTGCTGGAGATGTGGTCCGGTGCTGGAGATGTGGTCCGGTGCTGGAGATGTGGTCCGGTGCTGGAGATGTGGTCCGGTGCTGGAGATGTGGTCCGGTGCTGGAGATGTGGTCCGGTGCTGGAGATGGGGTCCGGTGCTGGAGATGTGGTCCGGTGCTGGAGATGTGGTCCGGTGCTGGAGATGTGGTCCGGTGCTGGAGATGTGGTCCGGTGCTGGAGATGTGGTCCGGTGCTGGAGATGTGGTCCGGTGCTGGAGATGTGGTCCGGTGCTGGAGATGGGGTCCGGTGCTGGAGATGTGGTCCGGTGCTGGAGATGGGGTCCGGTGCTGGAGATGTGGTCCGGTGCTGGAGATGTGGTCCGGTGCTGGAGATGTGGTCCGATGCTGGAGATGTGGTCCGGTGCTGGAGATGTGGTCCGGTGCTGTAGATGTGGTCCGGTGCTGGAGATGTGGTCCGGTGCTGGAGATGTGGTCCGGTGCTGGAGATGTGGTCCGGTGCTGGAGATGTGATCCGGTGCTGGAGATGTGGTCCGGTGCTGGAGATGTGGTCCGGTGCTGGATATGTGATCCGGTGCTTGGCTGATAGGGATTGGTGAGGATTCAGAACTGTCGGCAGGTGTAGACAGCTCATCGGGGATATATGGGGGCGGGGGAGGTCTGGTGGTTTTGATGTTGGTTGGAGGCACACGTCTTCAGTGTACAGAGACCCACCATGTACCCTATTGTGAGGAAGTGCGGGCGTACCTTCCCAGTTGTTGGATACCTTTGAGCATTCTGATTGTTTGACCCGATACGCTGCACTCCTCAATCGGGATCCTACAAACTTGCGGATGTTACACCAGGGTCCATCGATGGTCGAAACGAGGTAGCGTTTTCTTGCGCATAACTTGTTACGGTCAGAGTGCAGATAGACGAAATCACTAACTTCCACCGACATGTTGGGCCTGCCTGACCGACCCATTTGGCGCCTTAGACTTCTCACTAAAGGGTTTGTAGAGCGAAGCTGGTGTTGGGTTCCTATCTTCGTCTGATCATTTTGAAATTTTTTGATCGTGATCTCCGCAACACTTATATTAGAGAATATAAATTTATGTCACGTGATCTGGCAGCCATATTGGATGAAAGAAAGAAAAAAAAACCTTCAAAAACAAAAGAGTTGGCCTCCACCAAGTTGACTGCGCAGGATAAGTACTCTATGAATACCATCTAGTTCTGTTAAAGTGGTCACATGTTCTTAGTCACCTCCCTGACCAAGGTCTTTCTTATCCGGTTGCTCAGTTTGGTCGGACAGTCAGGTCTCGGAAGAGTCTGGGTGGTTCCGTATTCTTTCCATTTCCATGTGATGGAGCACACTGTGATCGTGGGAACTTTCAAGACAAGAAATTGTTTTATCCCCTTCTCCAGATCTTTCCCTCCTCACAATTCTATCTCAGAGTTCTACAGACAGTTCCTTGGACTTCATGGTAGAGTTTCTGCTCTGACATGAACTGTCACCTGTGGCACCTTATCTAGAAAGGTGTGTTTCTTTCTAAATCGTGTCCAATCAATTGAATTGGCCACAGGTGGACTCCAATCAAGTTGTGGAGATCTCATGGATGATCAAAGGAAATTGGATTCACCTGAGCTCAATTTGGAGTGTCTTAGCAAAGGGGGTTGAATACTTATTGACTCGAGACATTTCAGCTTTTCATTTTCAATTATTTTGTAAAAGTTTCTAAAAAAAAAAAAAATCCACTTTAACATTATGGGGTATTATGTGTAGATCAATGACATCATAAATATCTCAATTGAATCCATTTTAAATTCAGGCTGTAACAACAAAATGTGAAAAGAGTCAAGGGGTGTGAATACTTTGTGGAGGCCCTGTACATCAACTTTGATGTCGTTGTATTAACCACACTGC
>NC_136274.1:84464217-84661717 GCF_964187855.1 Myxine glutinosa
CCAGCTGTGTTTGCCAAAGCTCTTCGTTTGTGCCCGATACACGTCATGGACGCCAAAGCGAAATTCATCAGTCTTCCCCAACTTGGGACGTTCATCCAGCAATTATGTGTGCGTAGTTGCACATGGTTCCGAAGAAGAATGGTGAGTGGCATCCATGCGGCGATTACCACATGCTCAACAATGTCACCATCCCTCACCGGCACCATATCCCACACATCCATGCAGCAATTACCACATGCTCACCAATGCCACCATCCCTGACCGGTACCATATCCCGCACATCCATGCGGCGATTACCACATGCTCACCAATGTCACCATCCCTGACCGGTACCATATCCCGCACATCCATGCGGCGATTACCACATGCTCACCAATGCCACCATCCCTGACCGGTACCATATCCCGCACATCCATGCGGCGATTACCACATGCTCACCAATGCCACCATCCTTGACCGGTACCATATCCCGCACATCCATGCGGCGATTACCACATGCTCAACAATGTCACCATCCCTGACCGGTACCATATCTCGCACATCCATGCGGCGATTACCACATGCTCACCAATGTCACCATCCCTGACCGGTACCATATCCCGCACATCCATGCCGCGATTACCACATGCTCAACAATGCCACCATCCCTGACCGGTACCATATCCCGCACATCCATGCGGCGATTATCACATGCTCAACAATGCCACCATCCCTGACTGGTACCATATCCCGCACATCCATGCAGCAATTACCACATGCTCACCAATGCCACCATCCCTCACCGGCACCATATCCCGCACATCCATGCAGCAATTACCACATGCTCACCAATGCCACCATCCCTGACCGGTACCATATCCCGCACATCCATGCGGCGATTACCACATGCTCACCAATGTCACCATCCCTGACCGGTACCATATCCCACACATCCATGCGGCGATTACCACATGCTCACCAATGCCACCATCCCTGACCGGTACCATATCCCGCACATCCATGCGGCGATTACCACATGCTCACCAATGCCACCATCCTTGACCGGTACCATATCCCGCACATCCATGCAGCGATTACCACATGCTCACCAATGCCACCATCCCTGACCGGTACCATATCCCGCACATCCATGCGGCGATTACCACATGCTCACCAATGCCACCATCCTTGACCGGTACCATATCCCGCACATCCATGCAGCGATTACCACATGCTCACCAATGCCACCATCCCTGACCGGTACCACATCCCACACATCCATGCCGCAATTACCACATGCTCAACAATGCCACCATCCCTGACCGGTACCATATCCCGCACATCCATGCGGCGATTACCACATGCTCAACAATGCCATGCCACCATCCCTGACCGGTACCATATCCCGCACATCCATGATTTTTCCTTGACACTAGCAGGGGCGTGAGTTTGCGTGACCGACGACACAGACATTCCTATGGGAATACGTGGGACTGTTGAACTTCTGTCAGCGTTTTGTGCCACACTGTGCCCACATTACCGCAACCACTGCACACACAGCTGTCGTCCAAGCGGAATTCGGAGCTCGAGTGGACGGATGCCTGCGACAATGCTTTTCCAAAATCTAAAGAAGTCCTCGCTGCATCTACATTGCGGATATTCCAGTGACCTGATGCACCCACCATGTGGTGGTCCTGCAGCAATTTGTGGATGCTGATTGGACACCGATAGCATTCTTCTCCCACAAACCTATGCTTGCTGATACTGGCAGGCCGGTCACCCACCTTATTCACCTGAGCTACAGCACCTTTGATAAATAACTGATCGCCATCTACCTGGCTGTGAAACACTTCTGGTATTTTATAGAAGGTCGAGATTTCTGCGTGTTTACGGACCACGAGCCACCTACCGGAAGGTTGCACAGCAGCAAAGAATACTCGCCACGTCAGACCCGCCTCATGTCCATCATCGCAGAGTTCAAGTCAGATATCTGACACATTGGAGGACATAATGTGGTGATAGACGCTCTATCCCGTTGTAGTAGAGGAAACGAAAGTGAAAAAGTGGCTTAGAAATTGATTTGAAAATCATTTCATGTTAAAAGCAGGCATCCAGTGGGAAGAGTTAGGGCATGGGGTGGTGCATTGGGAAAGGGTGGATGATGCCAGCTGAGATTTTTTCGAAAAGGGTCATTTTAACCCCTTTTTTGCTAAATCAGTATTTCCGAAGTGTTGAAAAAGAGAAGAGATGTTTGTAACAATATCCCATTTATTTGCCCAGCCATTTTACTCTACATGGGGTTTTTATACATCATTTTGTTGCTGATGAATGTGATGATATTGCCTACAAAATGCATCTCAGTATTTTTAAATATATATATAATTAAGGGGTTACCATGGTTACAGTGGCGGTCAAAGGTCAACCTACGGCAAAAATATATAATTTTCTCACACTTTCTAATAGATAGGCAAAATGCCATATAAAACTAAATTTACTGGTTCTAATTGCTTTTATTTATCAATCCTCACATAGAAGAGCAGTTTTTAGTGAGGGAAGATTGATGTTATACCCCTCTGTGGGCAATTAGTGAAGGGTGAAAATTAACCTTTTCTTCAAAAATACATAGAAATTGTGAAAAAAACCTCTGTTTTGTATTTACCGGTCCATGGAATTGTTAAGTGTGATGTTATAGCATACAGTATGCATTGGAAAATGTCTCCAAACCACCATGGTCAAGATTCCTAGTATTGTTTGAGACTTTATTCTGTTTGCCAACAACCGACGGATAACATAGTTTGAACCGGGGCTCCGACTACCTACACATCTTCATCATCATCCTGTGAATTGGTGCATGATCCCCTACAAGGGCAAGCACTAATGCAGGTCTTTTGTCCTGCACTCAAACAGCCGCATCTTTCTCCACAACCAGATGTGCAAAAGCAGCTCACAAGCTCCTCGCAAACTTTTGGAAGAGGGCTCAGGGTCATCAAATTGGGAACGAGGTTTCCACGACTATCAATCTTCCATCCACTGGTTGTTGGATCAGGCAGATCTTGCACTGGGCTTCGTGACTCCTTCCAGACAAGGCAGTGGTAGTTTGCTCGACGAATATGCATTTGCAGTGCATCCTTGGAGGGGGGAAGAGCATCAAGCGAACGCTTTCCTTGAAGGAACATTTCTCGGCGAACTTGATCAATTGCGTAAGAGGGGTGGTTTTTAGGTACAGTTTGCACACAAACTTCTCAGCGTCTTGGATCAATTGGTCACTGATGTTTTTAGACCTCATCTTCTGGAGGCATGCTGACTTCAGTGAACACTTTCAACGCAATCTTCTTCCCTATACTGGCGAACTGGCTGACTGTGTCACAACCTGTTAGTGCATGGAATGCAATAATTGTCTGAATTTGGTCTTCTGGGAGTGAGATCTGATGGATGGGGATTTTTTTTTTTTTTTTTTTGTATACTGAATCGAGGCTCGTGAAAGAGCTAACATTTACTTCACAAACAAATCAACCAGACAAACAAAATATATAAAAAGAGGCAGCGGAAGACAAGATGGGGAGAGAAGGGGAAGCACACAAACACAACATTTGAGAGCAGGGAGATGTGTGGAAGGGAGAGGGCTTGGGGGGAGGAGGCGTGGGAAGGGGGGGGGGGGGAGGGAGAAGTATAAAACACAAGGACACCAAGGACTTCCAGGACAGAAGTTGGTATTTCAAAAAAGTGGAATTGGGGTGAAATTAGCGGGGGTAGAAAAGATCAAGGTTTTGGATGGGGGAAGATAAGAGATGTTGGTGAACAGCTGTTTTAAAGACCTGGAGGGTGGAGTGGGATTGAAGAGAGTGAGGGAGTTTGTTCCAGAGGCGGGACAAAAGAGGAATGAAGGAGTGAAGGTGAGCAGAGAGTCTTGATTTTGGCAGTTTGACCATAAGAGGGTTGCAGGCAGATCTTGTGCGACCTGTAGGAATATTTGCGGGACAGAGCCCAGAGAGAGCTGGGGGGGCAAGGCCAGAGAGGAGTCAGTAGAAGACGGAAAGACCACCAACCTGCCTGCGGTGAATGAGTGAGAGGCCCTTGGAGTTAGCTTCATCGTGGGAGATTCCAATGATTCTGAATGCTTTGGTTTCAACAGCGTGAAGACGAGCTAGGTGTGAGGCAGGAGCACCAGCCCAGAGGGGAGAGCAGTATTCCATTGAGCTGCGGATGAAAGCCTTGTATGTGGTGAGGAGCTCAGGTGTGCCAAGGAAGGACTTCGCACGATGGAGGATGCCCAGTCGGCGACTGGCTTTGGAGGCCAGATTTGAAATGTGGTTTTCCCAGGAAAGATCATGGCAGATAGTGAGACCCAAAAGCTTGAGTGACAGAACTTCTTGGAGAGGATTATTCAGAAAGTGGATGGGAGGGTTGTCCAGTCGGTCTTTTCGGAGAGACATCGTAAGAGTGTGAGATTTGTCAGGATTGAAAGACATGTTCCACTTGTTTGCCCAGTCTGTGATTTTGTCCAGGTCTGCAGAGAGTGAGGAGGCTGCACACTGCCGATCTGAGGGATGAAGAATGGAGCGACAGAGAGTAGAGTCATCAGCAAAGAGATACAGAGGATTTTCAAGAGAGTCAGAGAGATCATTGATGAAGACCAGAAAAAGCACAGGGCCCAGAACACTGCTTTGTGGAACTCCAGCCTGAACAGGAAGAGGAGATGAGAGAAACCCATTCAGGGCCACACGTTGACTACGACTAGAGAGGAAGTCCGCCAGCCATGCGTGGAGATTTCCATGGATACCAAAAGAGGAGAGTTTGGTGAGCAGAGCGGGGTGCCAGACCGTATCGAAGGCACGTGATATGTCAAGGGAGACTGCTCTAATTTCCTGTTTGGCATTGAGGACCTCCATCCATTGTTGAGAAAGCAGAAGCAGCATGTCCAGAGTAGAGTGTCCAGGTCTGAAACCAAATTGATGATCAGAGATCAAGCCATTGGAGAAGAGGAAAGATTTCATATCTGAAGCAATGATGGATTCCATGACTTTGCTGATAATTGGGAGAAAGGACGTTTGGATTTCGGGACGTTTGGATTTCAATCCTGAACTGAACCACACCTCTGGAGATAGGTGATCTCGCAGGCCCAGTGCCACAACCAGGACATCTGTGTCTCGGCATTGAAGGACACATCTCCGGTAGCCCTGTAGTGTCGCATCCCTGGCATGCAGGTTGATCCTGGTGTCCGCCTCTTCATGGTTTGAGCGTTCATGGAGTTGGTGCTCCTGCCGGTAGAAATCCATACCCTCATCAAATCCTCAAACCCGCCGGCAACAACTAATTCATATGTTGGCTGTAGCTCCTTCTCCGCCATCTCTATGAGAGATCCCGAAAGAAATGCTGCCAAGTCAGCCTTGTTCGCAGAGAGGCTGAGGAATGAGTTGATGTTGGAGGGGAGGTTCACGTCCTTTGAACTGATGACACGTCTGATTTGGCGGGTTTTGCCGGCTCTGTTTTCCCTTGTGCCAGACTTGATGGAGACCTCCTGATACCGATCGAACACAACATCAACCCTGGAGTACATGGGACCAAAGCGGTTTAAGACACTGGTACAGAATACATTGCTCAGATCTCCAAAAGTCTCTGATTTCTCAGGCTTGCCAATTGCTTGTATCAGTCCAGGGCCGTCAATGATCAAGCAAGTTTTTGCTGTACTCTTGGGAAGGTTTTTTGACACTTCTATGTCCATGGTCAGCATTTCTTGAAGCTGGGACTTGTCGGTAGAATGGAGTTTCCCATTGGTGTCTGCTAGTGCACGTGGGACTGATGAAAGCTCATGCCTCAGGATGTTATTCAGGTCCACATCTCTCCCTCCCTGTGCTGCCACAAACAGTCTTTGGATTACATTCCTGTCAGGTTTGATCTCTTTCTGTTTGCCAGCTCCACTTGGTTGAATGCTTACTTTGTACATCCTGCTTATTGATGGTGTTTTGTTCCTAGATAATGTAGCATGAAAGTCTGTTGACTTCTCAATAAGGCGAGTGGAGACAAATGTTTCAACTAGGGATGCTCCTGTTTCACCAGCCTTTTTTGTTTTTTATTTTGTAATTTTTTTGTTTTTTGTTTTGTAATTTTGTGTGTGTGTGTGTGTGTGTGTGTGTTAGTCTCCTCCATAACTCTAAAACCATGAAACCTAGCAGCCACAAACTTTGCATGTATATTGATGAAACTCTTCGGGGGTGCATGAATGAAAACTGGGTGTTTGGGTATGTTTGGGTGTGTTTTTGAAAATAATTTACGCTAACAGGCATAACATTGGTCAGCCTGCATTCAGGTCGTTCTGCTTGGGGTCTTAATTTAACAGGCTTACCTTTGGTCAGCCTGCATTCAGGTCACTCTGCTTGGGCCCTAATTCCACCATTTTGTCCACTCAACTCAAGTATGCCTTGCCTCAGAACACTCCTGTTTCTGTACAAAAAGCTTCATATCTACGAATGGTAATATAGCTGATCTTCATACCTCCGAATTGCTGTATTCCTGTATACATCGCAATGTTTATAAATGCCAGTGTTCGTGCCTTTATTAAATTTCCACAAGGTGAGCGCTCTTCACACTTATTTTGCAAGCCATGAAAATACAGTAGACACCTCCCTCCTATCCTCCCCCCTCCCCTTCCCCTGTCCTCCCAAACCTTCTCCCTTTCCCTCTCCTCCCCTTCTCTGTTTCCCTCCTCTCCTGCTCTTCCTCCCTCCCCTCCCACTCTCCCTCCCTCTCCTCCCACTCTCCCTCCCTCTCCTCCCACTCCCCCTACCCCCTCCCTTATCCCTTTCCTTACCCTCCCCCTCCCTCCCCTCTCCTGCTCTGTTTCCCTCCCCCCCTTCTCCATTTCCCTTCCCCTCCCCTTCTCCATTTCCCTCCCCTCTCATTCTCTTCCCTCCCCTACTGCTTCCCCTCCCTCCCTTACCACCCTTCCCTCCCCTGCTCCGTTTCTCTCCCCTCCCCCATTTCCCTCCTCTCCCCTGCCCTTTCCCCTCTCCTCCTCCTCCCCCCCTCTCCTTTCCCCTTCTCTTGCACTCCATAATCTTTCCCCCTCCAACTCCCTCCCCTCCTGCTCCCTTCTCCCTCCCTTCCTGTCCCCTCTCCCTCCCACCCCTCCCCCTCTCCCTTATCGGTACACGGGTTCTTGGACAACAAGGAGGTACACGAGTTCTTCGACAACAAGGTGGTACATGAGTTCTTAGACAACAAGGCGATACATGAGTTCTTCGACAACAAGGCGGTGCAAGAGTTCTTAGACAACAAGGCGGTACACGAGTTCTTAGACAACAAGGCGGTACACGAGTTCTTAGACAACAAGGCGGTACACGAGTTCTTAGACACCAAGGCGGTACAGGAGTTCTTAGACAACAAGGCGGTACACGAGTTCTTGGACAACAAGGCGGTACACGAGTTCTTGGACAACAAGGCGGTACACGAGTTCTTGGACAACAAGGCGGTACATGAGTTCTTAGACAACAAGGTGGTACATGAGTTCTTAGACAACAAGGCGGTACATGAGTTCTCAGACAACAAGGCGGTACATGAGTTCTTAGACAACAAGGCGGTACATGAGTTCTTAGACAACAAGGCGGTACATGAGTTCTTAGACAACAAGGCGGTACATGAGTTCTTAGACAACAAGGTGGTACATGAGTTCTTAGACAACAAGGCGGTACATGAGTTCTTAGACAACAAGGCGGTACCTGAGTTCTTGGACAACAAGGCGGTACACGAGTTCTTGGACAACAAAGTGGTACACGAGTACTTGGACAACATGGTGGTACACGAGTACTTGCCATGTTCAGCTCAGCATGTTTGAGTCCACCAGTGTGAATGCAGCTGTGATCTGAGGACGAAGATCCTGCAGGTTTGCCACCTTGGTGTTGTAGACATCTTTGACAAAACCCCACAGAAAAAAAATCAAGGGGGGGGGGGGGAGGGAACTATGTCTGGTGATGTGGGGGCCAGGCGGTTGGTCTGACTCGGCCAATCCACCGACCTGAATTTTTTTTTCATTCAGGACGCTTGGATTGACTAGGCCCATTGAGGGTAAGGGGGAGAGGGGGTGCCGTCCTGTTGAAAAAGATATCGGGCTGCAGGTCTTCAATCTCTGGGAAGGCGAATCCTTCCAACATGTTCATATAAATTGTTGAGGTCACTGTGTCCTCCACAAAGAAAAACAGACCCACCAAGTGGCCATGGAGAAGGTCACACCACACATTGACCTTTGGACTGTCGCGTATGTGTTTAATGACCACGTGGTGGTTTTCAGAGCCCCAGATCTTCACATTGTGCCGGTTGACGTGCCCCGAGCCACAGATCCTCACATCGTGCTGGTTGACCTGCCCCTAGCCACAGATCCTCACATTGTGCCGGTTGACCTTCCCCACGCTCCAGATCCTCATATTGTGCCGGTTGACCTGCCCCGAGCCACAGATCCTCACATCGTGCTGGTTGACCTGCCCCGAGCCACAGATCTTCACATTGTGCCGGTTGACCTGCCCCGAGTCACCGATCCTCACATTGTGCCGGTTGACCTGCCCCGAGCCCCAGATCCTCATATTGTGCCGGTTGACCTTCCCCACGCTCCAGATCCTCGTATTGTGCCGGTTGACCTGCCCCGAGCCACATATCCTCACATTGTGCTGGTTGACCTGCCCCGAGCCACAGATCTTCATATTGTGCCGGTTGACCTGCCCCGAGTCACAGATCCTCACATTGTGCCGGTTGACCTGCCCCGAACCCCAGATCCTCACATTGTACCGGTTGACCTGCCCTGAGCCACAGATCCTCACATTGTGCCGGTTGACCTGCCCTGAGCTCCAGATCCTCACATTGTGCCGGTTGACTTTCCCCAAGCTCCAGATCCCCTCATTGAGCCGGTTGACCTTCCCCGAGCCCCAGATCCTCACATTGTGCTTAACCTGCCCCGTGCCCCAGATCCTCACATTGTGCCGGTTGACCTTCCCCGAGCCCCAGATATTCACATTGTGCCGGTTGACCTGCCCCGTGCCCCCAAATCCTCACATTGTGCCGGTGGACCTTTCCCGATCCCCAGATCTTCACATTGTGCCAGTTGACCTGCCCTGAGCCCCAGATCCTCACATTGTGCCGGTTGACCTTCCCCGAGCCCCAGATCCTCACAATGAGCCGGTTGACCTTCCCCGAGCCCCAGATCCTCACATTGAGCCGGTTGACCTTCCCCGAGCCCCAGATCCTCACATATTTCCGGTTGACCTTCACCGATACATTTGTGATCTGTGAACAAGATCTGTGAACATTACCTTTTTCAGGTAATCTTCGTCATGCTCTAGCTTCGTCTGTGAACATCACCATTTTCAGGTAATCTTCGTCATCCTCTATGCGACTGAGAATTTCCTGTCGGGAAATGACGAGAGAACACCTTGCGATTAAACCACCAA
The DNA here is from genome assembly GCF_964187855.1 of Myxine glutinosa. Lineage (NCBI taxonomy): Eukaryota > Metazoa > Chordata > Myxini > Myxiniformes > Myxinidae > Myxine > Myxine glutinosa. Next base: position 84,473,631 of record NC_136274.1, read on the forward strand.
GTGTGTTTTGGATCCCATAGTAATCATTTTATCCTTTTATTCATTGGGATTATTGGGGTTTATGGGGTTTCTTGGGTTTATTGGCTTTATTGGGTTTAGTGGGTGTATTGCTTTTGTTGGGGCTATGGGGTTATGGGGTTTATTGGGTTTACTGGGTGTATTGCTTTTATTGGGTTTATGGGGTTTATGCTGTCTGTGCTTGTTTTATCGGTTGTGGGTGGGAAACACGAAACAATCTGAGTATTTCCATGAAGGAGACATTTTGATGGTATTTTTGTGATCCGTGCCAAGTTACTCCCAAGTCAATTTACACTGTATGGGTGGAAGCACTAACACCTGATGTGACTTGTGGCCCAATTTGGCGACAAGTCACAATTTCTGGCTATGGAGGATTCACTCGTTAAAATGAGTAATTAACAGTTTTCACAGTTCATAAAACTCAAACGATCACCTACCTGGGTTCTCCTCGTAGGCATTTCCTGAGGTGTGTCCCTCACATTGGCAGGGCTGTGTCGACCTGGCTGTTTGATCGTCACGAATGTCTATATCCACCTCATCTAGGTGCATCGGCACCCAAACGAGAGTTCTTTCCACACCTGCAAATCTGAGCAACACAGCAACATTCATTTGGGACAGGTATTTTTTGGATACTAAGTCGAGGCTCGTGTAAGAGTTTTACAAACATGTTGATAAAATTTTGGGACTTTTTGGTCTTTGGGGTATTTTGGGACTTTAGGATCTTCAGGGTTTTTTGGGCATTTTGGGTCTTCGTGGTCTTTGGGGTCTTTAAAATGCTTCGGGGTCTTTTGGGACTTCAGGGTGTTTTAGGTCTTCAGGGTCTTTTGGGGTCTTTGGGATATTTTGGGTCTTCTGAGGCTTTGGGGTCTTTTGGATCTTTGGGGTCTTCGAGGTCTTTTAGGTCCAAAGTGATGTAATCAGGGGGAGGGGGGAGGGGATGGGAGGAGAGGAGAAGAGCGGGAGAAGGAAGTGGGGAGGAGAAGGAAGAGGAGAGGTGGGGAGGAGGACAAATTTACCCGTGTGAGGAGTGCTTCAATCTCAGCATTTGCCCAGGTAAAAAAAAAGGAATTTTTCGATTTCCTATCACTATCACGATCAGGGGGCTCCCAGTCCCAGGAAATCAGACCATATTTATGACATCACGGAACATCTCTCCTCGTTTGCTCCATTTGTCGAGCGACAAGACGAGCGGCTCGCACAAGCAGCTAATACGGAACAGCTGGCTTGGCAAGCCATAACAAGCTTCGGATTGCTTGTTTTGTTATCGCTTTGAAAGTCAGTCGTTCCGTATTAACCGCTTCCACAAGCCGCTCGTCTTGCCCAGCAAGCGATGAAGAATGAAGATAGCTGCTTGGTGAGCGAAAGTAAAGAGAGCAAGCTGTTTCCTAACGGAACACGCCCAAAGAACAGAAACGCTCTCTCGGGCGGTGTATTGCAGTTGATAATGTTTTTTTTTTTTGTATACAAGATCGAGGCTCATGAAAGAGCTAACATTAATCACACAAAAAGTCAAACCGACACAAACCGACACATAAAACACAATAAGGGGAGCGGTAGACAAGATGGGGAGGGGGGAAGGACACAAACACAACATTTGAGAGCAGGGACATCGAGAGAACTGTGGGAGGGAGAGGGCTTGGGGGGAGGTGGGAGAGGTATAAAACACATGGACACTGCAAGGACTTCCAGGAAAGAAGTTCGAATTTCGAAAAAAGTGTATCTGGGGTGAATTAGCAGGGGTAGAAAAGATTAAGGTTTTGGATGGGGGAAGATAAGAGATGGTGGTGAACAGCTGTTTTAAAGACCTGGAGGGAGGAGTGGGATTGAAGGGAGTGGGGGAGTTTGTTCCAGAGGCGGGAGAAAAGGGGAATGAAGGAGTGAAGGTGAGCAGAGAGCCTAGATTTCGGCAGTTTAACCATAAGGGGGTTGCAGGCAGATCTTATACGACCTGTAGGAATATTTGGGGGACAGAGCCAGGAGAGAGCTGGGGGGGCAAGGCCGGAGAGGAGTCGGTAGAAGACGGAAAGACCACCAACCTGCCTGCGGTGAGTGAGTGAAAGACCCTCAGAGTTAGCTTCATCGCGGGAGATTCCAATGATTCTGAAAGCTTTGGCTTCATCAGCGTGAATACGAGCTAGGTGTGAGGCAGGAGCACCAGCCCAGAGGGGAGAGCAGTATTCCATTGAGCTGCGGATGAAAGCCTTGTATGTGGTGAGGAGCTCAGGTGTGCCGAGGAAGGACGTCGCACGACGGAGGATGCCCAGTCGGCGACTGGCTTTGGAGGCCAGCTTGGAAATGTGGTTTTCCCAGGAAAGACCATGGCAGATAGTGAGACCCAAAAGCTTGAGCGACAGAACTTCTTGGAGAGGATTGTTGAGAAAGTGGATGGGAGGGTTGTCCAGTCGGTCTTTTCGGAGAGACATAGTAAGAGTGTGAGATTTGTCAGGATTGAAAGACATGTGCCACTTGTTTGCCCAGTCTGATTTTGTCCAGGTCTGCAGAGAGTGAGGAGGCTGCAGACTGCCGATCTGAGGGATGAGGAATGGAGCGGCAGAGAGTGGAGCCATCAGCAAAGAGATAGAGAGGATTTTCCAGAGTCGGAGAGATCATTACATTAATGAAGACCAGAAATAGCACAGGGCCTGTCTACCTTATATAGGCTTAGACTCGGACACTGTTCTCTCAGCTACTACCGACGTCGGATCGGGCGTCTCCCGACGGGGTTGTGTGACCGGTGTAATGTTCCTGAAGATTTGGATCATGGTTTCTCTCTCTGCCCGAAATATGCGGAGCTCAGATTGCGTCTTCTGCACTCTGTCCGGCACATGGGGATCACCGTTCACGTGGTCAGGAATACCGGATGTATTTTTTCGCCCGAGTCAGAAGCACCTTCCATTGCGCAGATCGATTTTAAAATGTATTGAAGGAACGGTAATAGCAATATAGGCCTCAAGTATACATTTCCGAAGATTTGAGTTACGTGGCGTATATAGAGCCTAGAGACTCTGAAAACGCCATCGATTCATAAAAGAAGAAGAAGAAGAAGACGCTTCATGTTTATTCCACTGGAATGTGACAACGTCGGATCGGGTTTCGTTAGATTTTGAGTTTGACCAAGGCCGACATTGTGTTCGACGAGTGAAGGAGACTCGTATTTGAGTCTTATTATTAAAACGTCGAAATGAGCATTGTTTGGTTGGCAGGTAAGAGCACCGCGGCTTCGGGGATGCACGGAACTGTTGAACATTATTGGGATTTTTAGGATCTATTTACCAGATTAGCAAAAGGTCAAAAGGTAGCGTGGAGAGGGAAGAATGTTTATCGAACATCTAACCAATCATCATGGTGAGTGGACATGGCGGAACATTGGACTTGATAACATGTCATAACCGAGACACACCCTGTTGCCTGTAGGCTACACACTTGTTACCTGCACACACCCTGAACACGACACTGGTAACCTGCACACACCTTGCACGCGACACTGGTAACCTGCACACACCTTGATCACGCCACTTATAACCTGCACACACTGGTAACCTGCAAACACACTGAACACGACACTTGTAACCTGCACACACCCTGAACACGACACTTGTAACCTGCACACACCCTGAACACGACACTGGTAACCTGCACACACCTTGAACACGACACTTGTAACCTGCACACACCTTGATCACGGCACTTATAACCTGCACACACCCTGTACACACTGGTAACCTGAACACAACACTTGTAAACTGCACACACCCTGAACACGACACTGGTAACCTGCACACACCCTGAACATGACACTTGTAACCTGCACACACCCTGAACACTGCACTTGTAACCTGCACACACCCTGAACACGACACTTGTCACCTGCACACACCCTGAGCATGATACTTGTAACCTGCACACACCCTGAACACAACACTGGTAACCTGCACACACCTTGATCACGCCACTTATAACCTGCACACACTGGTAACCTGCAAACACCCTGAACACGACACTTGTAACCTGCACACACCCTGAACACGACACTTGTAACCTGCACACACCCTGAACACGACACTGGCAACCTGCACACACCTTGCACACGACACTGGCAACCTGCACACACCTTGCACACGACACTGGTAACCTGCACACACCTTGATCACGACACTGGTAACCTGCACACACCTTGAACACGACACTTGTAACCTGCACACACCTTGATCACGGCACTTATAACCTGCACACACCCTGTACACACTGGTAACCTGCAAACACCCTGAACACGACACTTGTAACCTGCACACACCCTGAACACGACACTTGTAAACTGCACACACCCTGAACACAACACTGGTACCCTGCACACACCCTGAACATGGCACTGGTAACCTGCACACACCTTGAACACGACACTGGTAACCTGCACACACCCTTAAAATGACACTTGTAACCTGCACACACCCTGAACACGACACTGGTAACCTGCACACACCTTGAACACGACACTAGTAACCTGCACACACCCTGAACATGACACTTGTAACCTGCACACACCCTGAACACAACACTTGTACCCTGCACACACCCTGAACACGACACTGGTAACCTGCACACACCCTGAACATGACACTTGTAACCTGCACACACCCTGAACACGACACTTGTAACCTGCACACACCTTGATCACGCCACTTATAACCTGCACACACCCTGAACACGACACTTGTAACCTGCACACACCCTGAACACGACACTTGTAACCTGCACACACCCTGAACACGACAATTGTAACCTGCACACACCCTGAACACGACACTTGTAACCTGCACACACCCTGAACATGACACTTGTAACCTGCACACACCCTGAACACAACACTGGTAGCCTGCACAGACTCTGCACATGACACTTGTTACCTGCACACACCCTTAACACGACACTTGTAACCTGCACACACCCTGAACACGACACTTGTAACCTGCGCACACCCTGAACATGACACTTGTAACCTGCACACACCCTGAACACAACACTTGTACCCTGCACACACCCTGAACACGACACTGGTAACCTGCACACACCCTGAACACGACACTGGTAACCTGCGCACACCCTGAACATGACACTTGTAACCTGCACACACCCTGAGCACAACACTTGTACCCTGCACACACCCTGAACACGACACTGGTAACCTGCACACACCCTGAACATGACACGCACACACCCTGAACATGACACTTGTAACATGCACACACCCTGAACATGACACTTGTAACATGCACACACCCTGAACATGACACTGGTAACCTGCACACACCCTGAACATGACACTGGTAACCTGCACACACCCTGAACACGACACTGGTAACCTGCACACACCCTGAACATGACACGCACACACCCTGAACATGACACTTGTAACATGCACACACCCTGAACATGACACTGGTAACCTGCACACACCCTGAACATGACACTGGTAACCTGCACACACCCTGAACACGACACTGGTTACCTGCACACACCCTGAACATGACACTGGTAACCTGCACACACCCTGAACACGACACTGGTAACCTGCACACACCCTGAACACGACACTGGTAACCTGCACACACCCTGAACATGACACGCACACACCCTGAACATGACACTTGTAACCTGCACACACCCTGAACACGACACTGGTAACCTGCGCACACCCTGAACACTACACTTGTTACCTGCACACACCCTGAAGACGACACTGGTAACCTGCACACACCCTGAACACGACACTGGTAACCTGCACACACCCTGAACATGACATGCACACACCCTGAACATGACACTTGTAACCTGCACACACCCTGAACACGACACTGGTTACCTGCACACACCCTGAACACGACACCGGTAACCTGCACACACCCTGAACACGACACTGTTAACCTGCACACACCCTGAACACTACACTTGTTACCTGCACACACCCTGAACACGACACTGGTAACCTGCACACACCCTGAACACGACACTTGTAACCTGCACACACCCTGAACACTACACTGGTAACCTGCACAGACCCTGCACATGACACTTGTTACCTGCACACACCCTGAACACGACACTGGTAACCTGCACACAGCCTGAACATGACACTTGTAACCTGCACACACCCTGAACATGACACTTGTAACCTGCACACACCCTGAACACGACACTGGTAACCTGCACACAGCCTGAACACGACACTGGTAACCTGCACACAGCCTGAACATGACACTTGTAACCTGCACACACCCTGAACATGACACTTGTTACCTGCACACACCCTGAACACGACACTGGTAACCTGCACACAGCCTGAACATGACACTTGTAACCTGCACACACCCTGAACATGACACTTGTTACCTGCACACACCCTGAACACGACACTGGTAACCTGCACACAGCCTGAACATGACACTTGTAACCTGCACACACCCTGAACATGACACTTGTAACCTGCACACACCCTGAACACAACACTTGTAAACTGCACACACCCTGAACACGACACTGGTAACCTGCACACACCCTGAACACGACACTTGTAACCTGCACACACCCTGAACATGACACTTGTAACCTGCACACACCCTGAACACGACACTGGTAACCTGCACACACCCTGAACATGATACTTGTAACCTGCACACACCCTGAGTGCCAACGGTGCCAACCGACGCTCCGTAGGCACTCTCACATTTCTCAGACACCATCTTGTGCACCGCGGGCTCTCACTGCTATACCTTCACGGGTTGTGTCAGCACCTCAGTCTCTCGGTTGATCTCTTTGCTGCTTCGCCAGTGCGGTCACCTACCATCCACGCTACTCAAATAATGCCTCAGTCGATTTTTTTTCTCTTAAATGTAATTCCCATTTCTGGAGCAAATAGTTGTATTTTTTTCAGTTTAATTCCCTATTTTTTAATTTTTTTATTTTGCATACAAGATTGAGGCTCGTGAAAGAGCTAACACCAATCACACAAAAAGTCAAAGCGACACACAAAACACGGGGAGCGGCAGACAAGATGAGGAGAGAGGAGGAAGGACACAAACACAACATTTGAGAGCAGGGACATCGAGAGAACTGTGGGAGGGAGAGGGTTTGGGGGGAGGTGGGAGAGGTACAAAACATATGGACACTGCAAGGACTTCCAGGAAAGAAGTTGGAATTTCAAAAAAGTGGATCTGGGGTGAATTAGCGGGGGTAGAAAATATCAAGGTTTTGGATATAACCACCTTTAGAGGCCATTTTTCCCCGCAAGCGGGGGTTGGCCTTTTTCTGGAACCGTGGTTGTTGTTGTTTTTTGGTCCCCTTTTTGAAGCAATGTTTTACGGCCGGATGCCCTTCCTGACGCCAACCCTTTTTGCCGCCTTTAGCGACAAACAGCAACATTTACAGCAAACATTTACATTTACATTATTATTTTACATTATTTATTTACATTATTTACGTTATTTACATTTACATTTACATTACATTTACATTTACATTTACATTTACATTACATTTACATTTACAATTTACAAATTAATAATTTACATTATTTACAGCAACAGCAAACATTTAGCGACAAATGAGCGACAAACAGGGAATTACCAGTGAACTGGTACTCAATTAGCCGACCTCGGAAGGATGACAGGCTGAGTCAACCCCCCTGGCGTTAATTCAGCGATCGACCGGGATTCGAACCCAGGATCCTGGGATCCTAAGCTTTTTGGATGGGGGAAGATAAGAGCTGGTGGTGAACAGCTGTTTTAAAGACCTGGAGGGAGGAGTGGGATTGAAGGGAGTGGGGGAGTTTGTTCCAGAGGCGGGAGAAAAGGGGAATGAAAGAGTGAAGGTGAGCAGAGAGCCTAGATTTTGGCAGTTTAACCATAAGAGGGTTGCAGGCAGATCTTGTGCGACCTGTAGGAATATTTGGGGGACAGAGCACAGAGAGAGCTGGGGGAGCAAGGCCGGAGAGGAGTCGGTAGAAGACAGAAAGACCACCAACCTGCCTGCGGTGAGTGAGTGAAAGGCCCTCGGATTTAACTTCACCGCAGGAGATTCCAATGATTCTGAAAGCTTTGGTTTCAACAGCGTGAAGACGAGCTCGGTGTGAGGCAGGAGCACCAGCCCAGAGGGGAGAGCAGTACTCCATTGAGCTGCGGATGAAAGCCTTGTATGTGGTGAGGAGCTCAGGTGTGCCAAGGAAGGACTTCGCATGACGGAGGATGCCCAGTCGGCGACTGGCTTTGGAGGCCAGCTTGGAAATGTGGTTTTCCCAAGAAAGATCATGGCAGATAGTGAGACCCAAAAGCTTGAGCGACAGAACTTCTTGGAGAGGATTGTTGAGAAAGTAGATGGGAGGGTTGTCCAGTCAGTCTTTTTGGAGAGACATCGTAAGAGTGTGATATTTGTCAGGATTGAAAGACATGTTCCACTTGTTTGACCAGTCTTTGATTTTGTCCAGGTCTGCAGAGAGTGAGGAGGCTGCAGACTGCCAATCTGAGGGATGAGGAATGGAGCGGCAGAGAGTGGAGTCATCAGCAAAGAGATGGAAAGGATTTTCCAGAGAGTCGGAGACAGGGTCGGCGTCATGGGGGGGGGGGGGCATTCGCAGGCCATGTCCCCCAAATTAGTTATTGTGCCCCCCCCCCTCCACCCGCAGGCCAAGCCTTTAGCGCCAAACTTTGCGTTTTATTAATTAACTAGCCGAAACCCGTGGAACATCCACGGAAGGGAGGATGTGGTGTATGGATAGAGTGTACCATTATGGATGGCATAGGGGATTTGCTTGTCCGAGTAAGAGTTAGGAAGAAAGATGAGAATGAAGAGTGCGTTTATGAACAACGTATTTATTGCAATCTACTTAAATGACAACGCTACGATATACTTTTGAAAAATGAATGGATTCGTAATAGGAATCGGCATAGCACCACTCTGGCCACACGGGCGCAGTGGTATGTGTCAATGGAAAGGAACAGCAGTAGAACCATAGACTTTAAAAAAATGAACGGATTAGAAAATCGACTGGAATTAGCCCCATACTGGCGCGTTGGTAAGCGTCAATGTCAAGGCAGAGCAGTAGGAATATAATACAATGAACGCAGTATCAGAGGTTGAAATTATTTTTAAACTTCTGGAGAAACAATGTTTGGGGTAATAGTCAAGCCTCTGACGACTCCTTGCGTACTCGTATTATCAACCTTGATATACACATCTTTGAACGACCGTGCTCTTAAACATGCCATATATAACTGGCCGTGGGAGAAGACAGGAGCAGGCAAATAGATACCCAGGTGGTTAGCGTACACCGCGATCGACGACACCGGCACAAATGCATGCTCTGGATTGTCCACTCAGTGGACGGCTTGCTTTCGCTTTCGCCTTCGCCTGTCCAATCAGCGGACCGCTTGCTTCGCCCTCACCCAGCAGACGCCAATACGATGGCGTCGTATCGGCAGTTAATCGGATGGTTTTGGGCCCCAAGGTCGACTAATTCAGATTTTTCGAGTATGGCTGTACGTGAAAAAACAAAGAGCGCGGTTGGAAGAAATTATGGTAAACCCACCTGATGAGGTTAGTGTACACCGTAATCGATGACACCGGCACAAATGCATGCTCTGGATTGTCCACTCAGTGGACGGCTTGCTGTCGCCTTCGACTGTCCAATCAGCGGACGGCTTGCTTCGCCTTCACCCAGCAGACGCCAATAAGATGGCATCGTATCGGCAGTTAATCGGATGCTTTTGGGCCACAAAGTCGACTAATTCAGATTTTTTGAGTATGGCTGTACGTGATAAACAAAGAGCGCGAATTATGGTAAACCCACCTGATGAGGTTAGCGTACACCGTGATCGACGACACCGGCACAAATGCATGCTCTGTATTGTCCACTCAGTGGACGGCTTGCTGTCGCCTTCGACTGTCCAATCAGCGGACGGCTTGCTTCCCCTTCACCCAGCAGATGCCAATAAGATGGCGTCGTATCGGCAGTTAATCGGATGCTTTTGGGCCCCAACGTCGGCTAATTCAGATTTTTCGAGTATGGCTGTACGTGATAAACAAAGAGCGCGGTTCGTAGATCGTAAATCCATTAGTGCCGTGGGCATCGGGTCACTGGGTGCGGCGTAAAAGGGATAACAAAGTCGAGTCCTTACGCTATTATTATATAGATTTATATTTATCATATTAAAAGTGAAAATCTTTTTGCTAAATGAAATGAAATAAAAATAAGAAAAGAAAAAAACACACCCTGTTGGTCAAATTTGCATCAGGTCACATTTGAGGAAGTAGTATGCTCATTGACGAGGAGTTTAATAAGGTGTGGGACATGGCCACGGCTGCCAGCGCATCACTGAGACCCGCAATCCCCAAACGGAGACGCAAAGCGAACACGAATATGGATGAGTATGCCGTTATGGGAACTACAGTACACAGGGATGATGACGAAAAAACAGAACTTCACAGACTGTACTACAACACTATTGATTCAGTGCTTGGAGAGATGGATCACAGATTCAGCGAGCGGAACTCACACTTGGCTAGTGCACTTCTTGCATTGAATCCAGAAAGCAATACATTTCTTGATGTAAAGGCTGTGAAGCATATTATGGACCTGTCACGGTCGCCTATAATTGAGGCAGAGTACGAATTTGCTAAACAGTTTTTCAGCTCACAAAAACAATCACAGCCAATCGAGGGGGATTGGACTACACAGCACATCCTCTCAGAGTACCACACACATCTGATCGGAATGCCCAGTGTACTGACTGCTTTCAAACATGCCTCAACATTTGGCGCCTCCACAGCAATGTGCGAGAATTCATTCTCGACTCTGAGAAACGTATTTTCGGACCACAGACACGCAATGCTCCACAAAAGAAAGGCCCAGTGGTTCAGCTAGCGTTTGAGAGGGACTTAACACGAAAATGCACAACTGAGTGGAAGGACACCATTCTTAGGAGGTTCAGCACCAACACTCGCCGCCTGCAACTCTTCTAAAGGTAAGCCATGCGTTTAATTCACTTTATGATGCCAGCCTTGGCTTTCATGATTATTACGCAAAATGTTGAATGATTTTTGGGTCCGTCTGCATTTATTCGGTAAGAGTGGAGAAAAATAGTCTATTTCAAATGATGGTCCAATGACGCGCACAGTGCAGTGAGTGAAAGAGTGAAAGAGTGAGAGACAGACACGTGGCTTGCACGTACGCTATATTTTGTGCAGTGTTGGGGCACAGTGCTGTGTGTGTGTGTGTGTGTGTGTGTGTGTGTGTGTCTGTGTGTGTGTGTGTGTGTGTGTGTGTGTGTGTGTGTGTGTGTGTGTGTGTGTGTGTGTGTGTGTGTGTGTGTGTGTGTGTGTGTGTGTGTGTGTGTGTGTGTGTGTGTGTGTGTGTGTGTGTGTGTAAGAGAGTGACTTTGCAGCATGTTTTTAAATAATTGTAACTGGGTTGGTGTGTTGATTGTTGACGGCAAACTCTTATTATCAAGCATTTACATCATATATTGGGTTCTCGAACGGCAGTTTGTGCCCCCCCCGCGGTTACCCTAATGCCCCCCGATTCGATTTGTTCTGACGCCGACTCTGGTCGGAGAGATCATTGATGAAGACCAGAAAAGCACAGGGCCCAGAAAACTGCCTTGGGGAACTCCAGCCAGAACAGGAAGGGGAGATGAGAGAAATCCATTCAGGGCCACACGCTGACGACGACCAGAGAGGAAGTCCGCAAGCCGTGCGTGAAGATTTCCATGGATACCATAGGAGGAGAGTTTGGTGAGCAGAGCTGGGTGCCAGACCGTATCGAAGGCACGTGATATGTCAAGGGAGACAGCTCTGATTTCCTGTTTGGCATTGAGGACCTCCATCCATTGTTGAGACAGCAGAAGCAACATGTCCAGAGTAGAATGACCTGGTCTGAATCCAAATTGATGATCGGAGATCAAGCCATTGGAGAAGAGGAAGGATTTGATATCCGAAGCAATGATGGATTCCATGACTTTGCTGATAATTGGAAGCAGGCTGATTGGTCTGTAGTTGCAAGGATCTGTTTTTGCACATTTTTTGTGTAAAGCGGTAATGTTTTCTGATTTCTAAGATGCTGGCAGATGGCCTTGAGCAAAAGAGAGGGTGAAAAGAATAGAGAGAGGGTGAGATAGAGCGGCAGAGCAGGATTTTAGGACCCGTGGGCTGATGCCGTCTGGTCCAGTTGCAGAATCAGAGTCGAGGTTTGACAAAAACTTCTCCACCTTGTCAGGAGAGAAGGACACAGAGTCCAGGAGCAGATGGGTTCAACTGGGTAAGGTGGGAACAGAGAGAGGTGGGTTTGGTACACAAGATTTTGAGGCAAACACAGAGTTGAGGCATTCGGCTTTGTCACGTGCGGTGTCAACTGTGTAGCCATTTGAGGTAAGGGAGGGGATGGAGGGGGAAAAAAACACCAGAAACGGATTTGACCAGACGCCACCAGGATTTGGAGGAAGGAGACAGGTTTGAGAGTTCATTCTTGAGTGTGGAGAGATGGTGCTTCCTGGCACTCCTGTTCCGTAGACACACACTTGTTCTGAGCTTGGTGGAAGGAACTGAGATTGCCTTCAGTTGGATTTGCCTTCCAAGAGGCAAAGGCAAGTTGTTTCAGGGCAACTGCGTCACCACAAGATTCAGTGTACCATGGATGGGAGGAAGGGTTAAACAACTGAAGATGAGATGGGATAAATCTGTGCATGAGAGAGACAGTAGAGATGGGAGAGACAGGAAGAATTCCCAGGAAGAATTGATGTCAGAGGCAGTAGAGATGGGAGACCAGTCCAGATGATTGATGGCTGCATGAAGACCGTGCCAGTCGGCCTGAGTGAAATGCCAGACCCGTCGACGCTGAGGAGACTCTCTGAGAATGGCCAGAGAGATGTCCACTTTAACAAGCACATGATCAGAAGAACCGATTCGAGCAGAAGAAGAGCAGCAGACATTAGCAGGGAAGTTAGTCATAACCAAGTCTAGAAGAGAAGATACTCCATTGGCTGAGATCCGGGTCGGGAAATTGACAGATTGTGTTAGTCCCAATGAGTCGCATAAGTCCTTTGCTGAGGTGCCATGGCTGGTGAGAGAGGAACCCACACCCAGCCAGCTGGCATGATGACAGTTGAAGTCGCCACATGTGAGAAAGAGAGAGTTTGGATGAGTTGATAGAAGTTGTTCCATGTTGTCAGACAGCAAAATGTAAATGGAGTCATCACTGTTTGGAAGACGGTGCAGAACACATATGAACAAAAGGTGGGAGCGGAGAGGAAGCCGTAGCCAGAGGTACTCCTGTGGTTGGGGTGGAGAGAGGGCAGTGCAAGGAGAGTGAGGAAGAGAGTTATTGATAAAGATAGCCACCCCACCACCAGGCCGAGGCTCAGGTCTGTCATACCGGAGGAGGGAGTAACCAGGAAGAGATATTAAGGAATCAGAGACATCTTGAAGGAGGAAAGTTTCTGTTAAGCAGATCAAGTCTGGTTTGTCAGAAGCAACCTGAATGGAGAGATCAGTCAGGTTTGAGCGAAGGCCCTGGATATTTGAGGTCCATACCGTTAATGAGGAGAGAGGGGGAGCATCGGGTGCAGGTCAGGGGAGGGGAGGGGTAGCGTCATATGAAGGATGAGAGGGGGAGGTAGGGAGAGCAGTTGATAGTGTGTCAGAGATTACAGAAGAGTTACAAGAAAGGGAAGGATGAGGAGGACGAAAGGTTTGATGGTGATGGGATGAGGCACAGTGAGGGGTTGTTTGGTGGTGGGGGGGGGGGGGGGTGGCAGAGGAAAGTAGAAGGTTTGGGGAGGTGGAGGTATGAGATAGAAGGGAGACGAAGTGTGCAGGAGGCAGCTTTGAGGAGGGAGGGAGGAGAATTGGAGAGGGATGGTAGGGGGGGAGATTTGAAGGGGAGGGGTGAGGGGGGAGTTTAGGAGGGGAGGGGCAAGGGGGGAGTTTAGAAGGGGAGGGGCAAGGGGGGAGATTTGGAGGGGAGGGGCAGGGAGGGGAGTTTAGAAAGTGGATGATTAATGAAAGACGAACATTTATAACAAATTGGGTTTATTGTGATTTTCAAGTTAGAGATCTGTTTAAGAACGATCGAGGAATTTTTTTTTTTTTTTTTTTTTTTTTTTTTTGTATAAAAGATCGAGGCTCGTGAAAGAGCGAACATTTATCACACAGAAAGACAAACCGACAAACCGACACATAACCGACAAACCGACACATAGAACAAATAACATCGGGAGCGGTAGACAAGATGGGGAGAGAGGGGGAAGGACACAAACACAAACACAACACAACACAACACAACACAACATTTTAGAGCAGGAACCGAGAGACATGGAGACATCGAGAGATCTGTGGGAGGGAGAGGGCTTTGGGGGGGAGGCATGGGAAAGGGGGTGGGAGAGGCATAAAACATATGGACACTGCCAGGACTACCAGGAAAGAAGTTGGAATTACAAACAAGGTGAATCTGGGGTGAATTAGTGGGGGTAGAAAAGATCAAGGTTTTGGATGGGGGAAGATAAGAGATGGTGGTGAACAGCTGTTTTAAAGACCTGGAGGGAGGAGTGGGATTGAAGGGAGTGTGGGAGTTTGTTCCAGAGGCGGGAGAAAAGAGGAATGAAGGAGTGAAGGTGAGCAGAGAGCCGAGATTTCGGCAGTTTAACCATCAGAGGCTTGCTGGCAGATCTTGTGCGACCTGTAGGAATATTTGGGGGACAGAGCACAGAGAGAGCTGGGGGAGCAAGGCCGGAGAGGAGTCGGTAGAAGACGGAAAGACCACCAACCTGCCTGCGGTGAGTGAGTGAGAGGCCCTTGGAGTTAGCTTCATCACGGGAGATTCCAATGATTCTGAATGCTTTGCTTTCAACAGCGTGAAGACGAGCTAGGTGTGAGGCAGGAGCACCAGCCCAGAGGGGAGAGCAGTATTCCATTGAGCTGCGGATGAAAGCCTTGTACGTGGTGAGGAGCTCAGGTGTGCCAAGGAAGGACTTCGCACGACGGAGGATGCCCAGTCGGCGACTGGCTTTGCAGGCCAGCTTGGAAATGTGGTTTTCCCAAGAAAGATCATGGCAGATAGTGAGACCCAAAAGCTGCAGCGACAGAACTTCTTGGAGAGGATTGTTGAGAAAGTAGATGGGAGGGTTGTCCAGTCGATCTTTTCGGAGAGACATAGTAAGAGTGTGAGATTTGTCAGGATTGAAAGGCATGTTCCACTTGTTTGACCAGTCTGTGATTTTGTCCAGGTCTTCAGAGAGTGAGGAGGCTGCAGACTGCCGATCTGAGGGATGAAGAATGGAGCGACAGAGAGTAAAGTCATCAGCAAAGAGATAGAGAGGATTTTCCAGAGAGTCGGAGAGATCATTGATAAAGACCAGAAAAAGCACAGGGCCCAGCACACTGCCTTGGGGAACTCCAGCCTGAACAGGAAGGGGAGATGAGAGAAATCCATTCAGGGCCACACGTTGACTACGACCAGAGAGGAAGTCCGCAAGCCATGCATGGAGATTTCCATGGATACCATAGGAGTAGAGTTTGGTGAGCAGAGCTGGGTGCCAGACCGTATCGAAGGCACGTGATATGTCGAGGGAGACAGCTCTAATTTCCTGTTTGGCATTGAGGACCTCCATCCATTGTTGAGACAGGAGAAGCAGCATGTCCAGAGTAGAGTGACCTGGTCTGAATCCAAATTGATGATCAGAGATCAAGCCATTGGAGAAGAGGAAAGATTTCATATCCGAAGCAATGATGGATTCCATGACTTTGCTGATAATTGGGAGCAGGCTGATTGGTCTGTAGTTAAAAGGATCTGTTTTTGCACCTTTTTTGTGTAAAGCGGTAATGTTTGCTGATTTCCAGGATGCTGGCTGGATTTCATGAATTTGTCTCCCATGTTGTTCTCCATGTTGGCGAATTTATGGATCATTTTGGTAAATCGATCTCTGGTCTGTTAAATATCATCCCTCGTATTGGATTCCAAAGTTGTAAATTTTGCCTCCATGTTTTTCACTATGTTTGTGACTTTCGCTAATAAGGACTGCAGTGTCGTCACTGCATCAACGAAGCCAATTGCAGGAATTCTACTGGATCGTCATCTATCACGTAGATCACGTACCTCGATGACTCCGCTTCACTTTAGTATAGGTAAGGTTTTTTTCCTCGAACGCTTCCATTTCCAAAAGTATCAGTTTCACAAATCATCCTCGGAGTCTGTGCATCTCCTCCTGAAACGTGAGATGAGATGAGATGAGATGAGATGAGATGAGGTTTCATTCGACCACATAAAGAAGCCTTCACAGTTCTATGGTGCCTTCAGAAAGTATTCACACCCCTTGACTTTTTCACATTTTGTTGTTGCAGCCGGAATTTATAATGGCTTAAATCAGGATTTGTTTTGTCACCGATCTCCACAAATTATGCCATAATGTCAAAGTGAAAACTTGTTTTTCAACATTTTTCTACAAATCCATTGAAAGTGAAATACAGAAATATCTAATTTACATTTACTGAGAGGCTGCTGCCTGCCAATCTGAAGGATGAGAGATGGAGCGGCAGAGGGTGGAGTTGTCAGCAAAAATCATCATCATCATCATCATCATCAGCATTTGGCAGCGTTGCACCTTCGAGTCTTCTTGGATCTTGGGTATGTCTGTATCAGTTTTGCACATTTGGATTTGGGGAGTTTCTCACATTCTTCCTTGCAGATTTGCTCAAGCTCTGTCAAGTTGGATGTGGAGCGTCAGTGAACAACAATCTTAAAGTCTTTCCACAGATTCTCAATGGGATTCGAGTCTGGGCTTTGGCCGGGCCACTCAAAGACTCTTTCATGTTCTTGTTCTGAAGCCATTCGTGTTGCTTTGGCTGTTTGATTGGGGTCATTGTCCTGTTGGAATGTAAATCTTCGCCGCCGTTTGAGGTCTATTGCACTCAGTAGTAGGTTCTCCTCAAGGATTTGCCTGTATTTGGCTCCATTAATTGTTCCCTCTGTCCTTACAAGTCTCCCAGTCTCTGCCACTGAAAAGCTTCACCACAGCATGATGCTGCCACCACCATGCTTGACTGCAGAGATCGTGTTCGATGGGTGATGAGCTGTGCTCGGCTTCCACCAGACGTAGCGTTTTACATTCAGACCAAAGAGTTCAATTTTCATCTCATCACAGCACAGAATCTTTTGCCTCATTCTCAGAGTCTCACATTCATTTTGCAAACTCCAGGTGTGCTGTCAGTTGCATTTTCCCAGGAGTGGCTTCCATCTGGCCACTCTCCCATTAAGCCTAGATTTGTGCTGTAAGGACTGTTTTCCTTGCAGCAGGTTTTCCCCATCTCAGCCAAGGAACTCTGTAGTTCTGTTAGGTCACATGTTCTTAGTCACCTCCCTGACCAAGGTCCTTCTTGTCCGGTTGCTCAGTTTGGTCGGACGGCCAGGTCTTGGAAGAGTCTGGGTAGTTCCATATTATTTCCATTTCCTAATGATGGAGCACGCTGTGATCTTGGGAACTTTCAACAATCTAGAAATTGTTTTATTCCCTTCCCCAGATCTTTCCCTCCTCACAATTATATCTCAGAGTTGTACGGACTGTTGCTTGGACTTCATGGTAGAGTTTCTGCTCTGACATGCACTGAGGTCCATATGGTGGCCACAGATGGACTCCAATCAAGTTGTAGAGACATCTGTGGCACCTTAACTGTGGCACCTTATCTAGAAAGGTGTGTTTCTTTCTAAATCGTGTCCAATCAATTGAATTGGCCACAGATGGACTCCAATCAAGTTGTAGAGACATCTCAAGAATGATAAAAGGAAATCGGATGCACCTGAGCTCAATTTGCAGTGTCTTAGCAAAGGGGTTGAATACTTATTGACTCAATAAATTTCAGCTTTTCAATTTTTTATTAATTTGTAGAAATTTCTAAAAAATAATTCCACTTTGACATTATAGGGTAATATGTGTAGATCAGTGACAACGAATCTCAATTTAATCCATTTTAATTTCAGGCTTTAACAACAAAATGTGAAAACATCAACGATTGTGAATACTTTCTGAAGGCGCTGTATGTACATGTTAGCTCGTGTTTCCTTCCCAGGAGCCATTGCATTCGCCATGCATGTCGCTCTCTCTACTTTGAATCGCTGGTTCTAAAGGGTAATTCTAATGGGTTTTGTTCGTTTCTAGGCTCTGCCTATTTCATATTAAAATTTAGGTTGGTGGTCTTTCTGTCTTCTACCGACTCCTCTCTGGCCTTGCCCCCCCCCCCCCCAGCTCTCTTTGGGCTCTGTCCCCCAAATATTCCTACAGGTCGCACAAGATCTGCCTGCAACCCTCTCATGGTTAAACTGCCAAAATCAAGACTCTCTGCTCACTTTCACTCCTTCATTCCTCTTTTCTCCCGCCTCTGGAACAAACTCCCTCACTCTCTTCAATCCCACTCCTCCCTCCAGGTCTTTAAAACAGCTGTTGTGTGTCTGTCTGTGTCTTTAAGATGGATGGACACACAGACAGACACACACTCCAGGTCTTTAAGATGGATGGACCATCCATATTGTTTTCATATATATGGATACAAATATGTGTATTTTCGTCATTATTACGTCCGCCACGGAACGTGGACACCTGGACGGATGTTGTGTTTTCACCCCTGTCTGTTTGTGAGTGAGCAGAAGATTTCAAAGTTATGCATGGATTCGGATGAGTCTTGGTGGACAGGTTGGTCGTGTGACGAGGACAAAAAGATTAGATTTTGGGAAAGATCCGGATCAGGCTACTATAATTTTAAAGGGATTCCTCACCACAGAGAGATAGGGCCAAAACGATATACAACACGATATATCAAAAAGTTGTGTTTGGATTTTAACAAAACTCGGTTCCGAGGTTTATCAATCGGTTGGTTAGGTGACGAGGACAAGCCAAGTAGATTTTAGTTGAGTTCCGGATCCAGATCTGGCCTATCGGTGGATACAAAACTTAATCTGTTCAGCCTGGTGCAGGTATGCACTCTCTCAGGTATCGTTCTGACTTGCAAATGCAACAAGAAAGAGCAATCACAGATTGCAGACCCTTGCCAGGACCTGTTTGTGTGGTGTTTTTTTGTTTAGTGTTTATGAGCTGCTGTGTTAGTTTATTAGGTGGATGTGTGGTTTATTGATGACGTACATTTATGTTCAACCCAATGTGGCTGTCGAACCATGTGACTGATGACGTCGTCACTTTAATTCTCCCATATACTCTTTCTGTAGTTTACGCTCAAGAAATATATAACTGATTGGATCAAGCGTTCTATATGTCGAATTATGATGTCATAAGGAAGGCACTGATGACATCATCATGAATATATGTTGTCCCCCATGGGGAGTACTTTACAATGAGCCACCTTTCAATATTTTCCATGGTGCTGTTTTGGAGATATAGAGGTGCAAAGTTTTTCGTGTTTTCCAAGATGGTGCCCATACAATGTAACCTATGATATCATAATTATCATTACAAATCTACAGGAGGAGGCGCTCCTGTGGTGAAAATTTCATGTTAATCGGACGAACGGCTGCAGAGAAAAGCATACTCACATTCTGTGCGGACAGACAGACAGACACACAGACACACACACACACACACACACACACACACACACACACACACACACACACACAGACACACAGACAGACAGACAGACAGACAGACAGACAGACAGACAGACAGACAGACACACACACAGACACACACACAGACACACACACAGACACACACACAGACACACACACAGACAGACACACAGACAGACACACAGACAGACACACAGACAGACACACAGACAGACAGACAGACAGACACACAGACAGACAGACAGACAGACACACAGACAGACAGACACACAGACAGACACACACACACACAGACACACACACAGACACACACACAGACACACACACAGACACACACACAGACACACACACAGACAGACACACAGACAGACACACAGACAGACACACAGACAGACACACAGACAGACACACAGACAGACACACAGACAGACACACAGACAGACACACAGACAGACACACAGACAGACACACAGACAGACACACAGACAGACACACAGACAGACACACAGACAGACACACAGACAGACACACAGACAGACACACAGACAGACACACAGACAGACACACAGGCAGACACACAGACAGACACACAGACACACAGACAGACACACAGACAGACACACAAACAGACACACAGACAGACACACAGACAGACACACACGCAGACACACACGCACACACACACGCACACACACACACACAGACATACACACATACACACACAGACAGACACACTGACCCAAATGCAATACCTTCTCCTCTGGCGAGGGTAATAGCTTTTCAACCTCACAGGTGTAAGCACCACTCGTAAGGACTGAAATGCACGGATGCTTATTCTGGCGCTTCCGAGGTTTATCAATGGGTTCTGTAATATCGGTTCGTTGGCTTTAACACCGAACTTGTTTTGTGGCTTTTTCATCAACTGGCGCAAATTTGCATCTTTGTAACTGAAGTTTCTGTGACAGTTGAATTAACATTTGGGATACTTATTCATATGAAGTGATATCAACAACATTTACAATGAAGTTTCCATGGTAAACATTGGTTTAAATAACGACACCAAACAAAGATCGTTTTCTTATCATAAGATTTATCACCTTCAATGCAACTTTGAACTTCGAAAGCTCAAGTGAAGAACACAGTTTGAACAACATAGACATTTTTGTTTGCCTGTTACACATTTATATGATGTATGGAAATGCTGTTGAATACAGAGAATGAATGGGATGGCAACATAGAGAGTAACCCAGTTTTAGGACCGGCAGAGAAGATAACCGAGAAGGAAGTCGAGGAAGCGATAAAAGCAATGAAGGGTAGAAAAGCGGGAGGGCCGACGGGAGTTGTGGGAGATATGTTGAAGGCAGTGGTGTAGTCTAGTTTTTTGGAGTGGGTATACTGTGATTTTTCCCTTCCAGCCTCATAGTCACCCGTCCCAGAGCGACGCGCCCCGGGGCGACACCCGTCCTGAAGCGACACCCCATAAGCACCACCACACTCCCTCATGCATACAGTATGCATCTACGCGTAATCGAGAGCATTCTGAAAGACTGGTTATGTGTTATCAACATCAATTTATTTTCAATTTTTTAGCAACAAGACTCAGCCAGTTACGAGCTATTTAGCTTAGATGTTATGTGAATGTGTTAACAAATAAAGGTTGAAAAGGCACTTGACATCATCAAAGTATCCATACTGGGTTCACTGTGTTCGTCCACAAGCCCTGGAAAAAGGATGGAACACTAACAGACAGCCCAGCTCCTGTTCCACCTGGTTTGCTGGCAGTGTGCTTGGGGTGGGGTAAGAAGGGGAGGGTGGGTAGCCTGGTAGTCTACAAAGCTTTCCAAATATGTTTGTAGTTGTATTCGGGCATCTGAGGTGTGCATTGCCTCCTTGCTTGCGTAGTTCTATAGTTTCTGTAACGTCAGTGTCACCCGAAGCGGCAGTAGCTTCAGGAGCAGGCTTGCGAAAACACTCAAAGAGTGTCGTTTGAGTGTGCTTTCGTTTCGTTTTTCTCCTTTATTGATTCACATTATTTTCGCGCCGAGAATGACCGCAAAGCAACTGTGTGGTTGTTCCTTGGTAGGTGACGTCAGATCCGGGTCACAGGTCACGGAAGCCCCAATGCCATTAGTCAGTGCTTCTGAACACAGACGGGGTGAATTTTATCAAATCAAATCAAATTTTATTCATATAGTGCATTTTATGAATGAAAGTTATTTATATAGCGCATTTTATGAATGAAAGTGTGAAAGTTCTGTCACGAAACTATGTTGTTACGTATCCTCGTGCATTTTTAAGTGGGTATACGGAAATCCTGGACCTTTCCTAGTGGGTATACGGCGTATACCTGCGTATCACGTAGACTACATCACTGGTTGAAGGCAGCAGGAAGTTGGGGTGTGAAGAGAATGACAGAGATCTGCAATCTGGTGGTGAAAGAAGGCCGCATTCCAGTGGATTGGGAACTGAGTACCCTCGTCCCTCCATACAAGGGGAAAGGTGACCCCCTGGAGTGTGGCTCGTACCGAGCGATAAAGTTATTGGAGCATGGAATGACGGTATTGGAAAGGGTGTTGGAGAGGAGGATAAGGAAGAAAGTGAAGATCGACGAAATGCAGTTTGGATTTATGCCAGGAAGAGGAATGACAGACGCGCTTTTCATTGTGAGGCAGTTGCAGGAGAAGTACATGGAGAAGAGGAAGAAGTTGTTTCTTGGGTTTGTTGATCTGGAGAAAGCATTCAATAGGGTTCCACGCGAAGTATTGACATGGGCATTGAGGAAGTTAGGAGTGGAGGAATGGTTGATCAGAGTAGTGATGGCAATGTACAAAAGAGCGCGCACAGCTGTAAGGACGAAGGACGGGAACAGTGGTGAGTTTGAGGTGAAGGTGGGAGTGCATCAGGGGTCGGTACTAAGTCCACTACTATTTGTATCTGCGATGGAGGTGCTGGCTCAAAACGTAAAGGAGGGTTTACCGTGGGAGTTGTTGTATGCAGATGATCTGGTGATGATTGCGGAAAGTATGGGTGGACTGAAGGAAAAGATGAACAAGTGGAAGGAATGTATGGAGAAAAAAGGTCTGAAGGTGAATATCGGAAAGACGAAGGTGATGGCAAGTGGTAAAGCATGTGGTGAGGTGGAAAGAACTGGGAAGTGGCCCTGTGCTGTGTGCAGGAAGGGTGTCGGAGTGAACTCCATTCAATGTACAATGTGCGCTGAGTGGGTTCATCAAAAATGTAGTGGTCTGAGAGGGTCATTAACCAGTGTGGCAGCTGCATTCAAATGTAAGGTGTGCACAGAGGGAGCTGCAGATGGAGGAAATGTTGATTTGGATCTTGGAGACGGCGTGAAGCTGGAAGATGTGAAAACATTTTGCTACCTCGGAGACATGCTGAATGGAGAAGGTGGATCAGACTCGGCAACGGTTGCTAGAGTGAGATGTGCATGGAAGAAGTTTCGGGAACTGAGTGGCGTGCTGATGAGGAGGGGAGTGTCGTTGAAGCTGAAGGGAAAGGTGTATGCTGCATGTGTGAGAAGTGTTATGATTTTTGGGAGTGAGACATGGGTAATGAACGTAGAGCAGCAACGAAGGTTGGAAAGGGTGGAAATGCGAATGGTTCGATGGATGTGCGGAGTATCGTTGAGAGAGAGGAAGACAAATGATGAATTGCGAAAGATGATGGGAATAGAGCCTGTGATGGATGCTGTGAAGAGGAACAGGTTGAGATGGTTTGGTCATGTGTTGAGGAAGGATGAAAGTGACTGGTTGAGAAGAGTGATGGAAATGGGGGGACACATATGGGGGGATGGGGCAAGATGAGATGATAAGATGAGATGAGATGAGATGGGGGGACACATAAAACATACAATGGATGACAAGAGACAAGAGGGGAAGAGAGAGGGAAGCACACAAGCACAACAACAGCATAGAACAGGGATGTCAGTAGATCTGTGGAAGGGGGAGGAGGGAGAGGTACACGATATATAGCAAATGAACACTACTAGGAATTTCAGGAAAGAAGTTGGGGATTGAAAGAGGCGGATTTGGGGTGTTTTAACGGGGGTAGAAAAGATCAAGGTTTTGGATGGGGGAAGATAAGAGATAGTGGTGAACAGCTGTTTTAAAGACCTGGAGGGAGGAGAGGGATTGAAGAGAGTGAGGGAGTTTGTTCCAGAGGCGGGAGAAAAGAGGAATGAAAGAGTGAAGGTGAGCAGAGAGTCTTGATTTTGGCAGTTTCACCAGAACAGGGTTGTTGGCAGATCTTGTGCGACCTGTAGGAGTATTTGGGGGACAAAGCAGACAGAGCTGGGGGAGCTCGGCCAGAGAGGAGTCGGAAGAAGACAGTATTATGATTAATTATGAAAGCGAATGCAAAGCACAAAATTTGACAAATCAAACTTCTCCCATTGAAACAACTTTTGATGCAATTTATTATTCAGTTTTTTAAAACTTGAATGTCCTGATCTTTGACCTTGACCAAATTATATTTTTGGTTGAAGCCAGCAGCCAGCAGATAGTATAGGAAAACAAGTAATTATTCCCATGCTTTAAAAAAATAAAATCTAACCAGTGTCCGAAGGAAGCAGTTCAGTTTGGCCTTTTAAATATGAAATCGGGAAGGCCTACAAATGAACGAAACCCATTAGAATTAGAACAGCATTAGGTAGAGCCCCATACCTCTGCCAGATGAACAGTTTATGTTTTGAATCCACTGTTAGACGAGATCTGGATTTGTACCTGAACCAAAATAGAATCGGTTTGTTCTTGTGACCTACCCAACTCATCCACAAAGTTTTGTCAAAACTGGTCCACAACTTTTTGATATATCGTGCGATGTATCGTTTTTGGCCCAATCACTCAATGGTGAAGAATCACGAACAATTCTTCGTTCCAGATCCGGGTCTTCACCAAAATCGAATCATTTCGTCAATGTCACATTCCCAACTACCCCACCAAATTTTGTCTGAATCCATCCACGAATCCATTGTTCACAGACAGACAAACAAACAAGAAATATGTTGTCCATATCATACTTGCGAAATCCCTAAAATATGTTGTTGACGTATAATGACCTAAAAAAATACTTGGTGGTTGAATTTTTTTTTTTTTTTTGTATACTGAATCGAGGCTCGTGAAAGAGCTAACATTTATTTCACAAACAAATCAACCAGACAAACAAAATATACAAAAATAGGGAGCGGAAGACAAGATGGGGAGAGAAGGGGAAGCACACAACCACAACATTTGAGAGCAGGGAGAAGTGTGGGAGGGAGAGGGCTTGGGGGCAGGAGGCGTGGGAAGGGGAAGGGGGGGGGGGGGGGGGAGAGGTATAAAACACAAGGGGACCGAAATTAGCGGGGGTAGAAAAGATCAAGGTTTTGGATGGGGGAGGATAAGAGATGGTGGTGAACAGCTGTTTTAAAGACCTGGAGGGTGGAGTGGGATTGAAGAGAGTGAGGGAGTTTGTTCCAGAGGTGGGAGAAAAGAGGAATGAAGGAGTGAAGGTGAGCAGAAAGTCTTGATTTTGGCAGTTTAACCATAAGAGGGTTGCAGGCAGATCTTGTGTGACCTGTAGGAATATTTGGGGGACAGAGCCCAGAGAGGGCTGGGGGGGCAAGGCCAGAGAGGAGTCGGTAGAAGACGGAAAGACCACCAACCTGCCTGCCTGCCTGCGGTGAGTGAGTGAAAGGCCCTTGGAGTTAGCTTCATCGTGGGAGATTCCAATGATTCTGAACGCTTTGGTTTCAACAGCGTGAAGACGGGCTAGGTGTGAGGCAGGAGCACCAGACCAGAGGGGAGAGCAGTATTCCATAGAGCTGCGGATGAAAGCCTTGTATGTGGTGAGGAGCTCAGGTGTGCCAAGGAAGGACTTCGCACGACGGAGGATGCCCAGTCGGCGACTGGCTTTGGAGGCCAGATTTGAAATGTGGTTTTCCCAGGAAAGATCATGGCAAATAGTGAGACCCAAAAGCTTGAGTGACAGAACTTCTTGGAGAGGATTATTCAGAAAGTGGATGGGAGGGTTTTCCAGTCGGTCTTTTCGGAGAGACATCGTATGAGTGTGAGATTTATCAGGATTGAAAGACATGTTCCATTTGTTTGCCCAGTCTGTGATTTTGTCCAGGTCTGCAGAGAGTGAGGAGGCTGCAGACTGCCGATCTGAGGGATGAGGAATGGAGCGACAGAGAGTAGAGTCGTCAGCAAAGAGATAGAGAGGATTTTCAAGAGAGTCAGAGAGATCATTGATGAAGACCAGAAAAAGCACAGGGCCCAGAACACTACCTTGGGGAACTCCAGCCTGAACAGGAAGAGGAGATGAGAGAAACCCATTCAGGGCCACACGTTGACTACGACCAGAGAGGAAGTCCGCCAGCCATGCGTGGAGATTTCCATAGATACCAAAGGAGGAGAGTTTGGTGAGCAGAGCAGGGTGCCAGACCATATCGAAGGCACGTGAAATGTCAAGGGAGACGGCTCTAATTTCCTGTTTGGCGTTGAGGACCTCCATCCATTGTTGAGAAAGCAGAAGCAGCAAGTCCAGAGTAGAGTGACCAGGTCTGAAACCAAATTGATGAACAGAGATCAATTCATATCAGAGATCAGAGATCAAATCCATATCTGGACACTGATCAATTCAGTGTCCAGATATGCAAATCCTCTTAAGATATCAAGTCAATCAGATGAAAATTGAGGATTTTAGAAATTTGGCCTATGTTGACCTTTTGGACTATGTTGACCTCAAAATAGTTGGGGTTCAATTCAGTGAACAGATATGCAAATCCTCTTCAAATTTCAAGTTAATTGGATGAAAATTGAGGATTCTAGAAATTTGGTCTATGTTGACCTTTTGGTCTATGTTGACCTTTTGGCCTCTATTGACCTCAAAAATACTTGGTGGTTGAATTCAGTGACCAGATATGCAAATCCTCCTCAAATTCCAAGTCAATCGGATAAAAACTGAGCATTTTAGAAATATGACAAAGTTGGTGAGCTTTGGCTTATGTTGACCTTTTGACCCCAAAAACAATAGGCTTCTTGCTTATGACCAATTCTACCGTTTGGTGAAGTTTTGTGAAGATCGGTTGAAAATTGTGACCTGTATGTGACTGACAGACAGACAAACAAACAAACAAAACTAGAACGGGCACTCGGTAGAGCGCATACCTTCGCCGCAGCTACTTTTGTTGCCAAAATAAAAGACTACAAGATCTGTGTAGCAAAGCATTTTGGCATTAGTTTCATACAAATTGGACACAAATTGACCGCGCTATGGTAAAAAGACGATTTTGACCTTTTCATGACCTTGACCTTTGACCCGATCGATTCCAAAATCTAATCAAATGGTTCCCGGATAATAACCTATCATCCCACCAAATTTCATGCGAATCGGTTGAATACTTTTTGAGTTATGCGAATAACATACACACACACACACACACAGACATACAAATAAATACACAGCGATCAAAACATAACCTTCCGCTTTTGCGAAGGTAAAGACGTCATGCGGAGCACGATACTTGCAAAATACGCTCCCCCCTCCCCAAGAAAAAAAAATTCCATTGATACAGCAAATTGTCCATTTCATCAAGATTAAAATTGACAATCTTGATCAAAGCTCAAAAAATGACGATTTTGGAAGGTTGACCTTGAGTTGACCTTTTGACCTCAAAAATAGTTGGTTTCCCTATTTAGTGACTCAATGTGCAAATGCTGTTCAATTTTCAAGTCAATCGGATGAAAATTGACGGCTTTCTAGATACAAATTGATGATTTTGGAAGTTTGACCTTGAGTTGACCTTTGACATTTTGACCTAAAAATAGTATATTTCCCAATTTAGTGACTCGATATGCAAATGCTGTTAAATTTTAAAGTCCATCGGTTGAGAATTGATGGCTTTCTAGATTAAAATTGATGATTTTAAAAATTTGACCTTAAGGTGACCTTTGACCTTTTGACCTCAAAACTAGTATGTTTCCCAATTTAGTGACTTGATATACAAATGCTATTCAATTTTCAAGTCAATCGGATTTAAAATGCCGATTTTAGAAATTTGACCTCCAGATGACCTTTGACCTCAAAATCAATAGGCTTCTCAATTCGGAAGACTTATACAACGTGGTGAAGTTTCGTGACGATCGGTTTAGAATTGTGACCTGTAGGCCGGTGACAAACAGACAGACAGACAAACAAACAGACAGACAGACAGACAGACAAACAGACAGAACCACAAACGGAACCGACCAATATACTTGAAAAATCTTTGATTTTGCAAGTAACAAGACGTCATGCAGAGCACGATACTTGCAAAATCCGCCCCCCCCCCCCCAAAAAGATGAAAAATGAAGATTTTAGAAGTTTGACCTTGAGTTGACCTTTGACATTTTGACGTCAAAAATAGTTGGTTTCCCAATTCAGTGAGGTAATACGCAAATGCTGTTCTATTTTCAAGGCAATCGGATGAATATTGATGGGTTTTCAGATGAAAATTGATGATTTTGGAAGTTTATAATAATAATAATAATTCATTTATTTTGTATAGCGCTTTTCCAGAAGCCCAAAGGCGCTTTGACAGAGTGGAAAACATAATGCATAACAATACATGAAAACAACAATTGCAAAAAGACAAGAATCAATAGGGAAATATTTAAAGCAAAAGGAGGGAGAAGGAGAAGAGATAGTCAGGGGTTAAATGCTGTGGGTTGAATGTTGAATGCAGTGTTGAACAGGTGGGTCTTTAGTGATGTTTTGAATGTGGTGAGTGAGGAGGAGTCTCTGATGGTGTGAGGTAGTGAGTTCCAGAGGGTGGGAGCAGCGATGGAGAAGGCCCTGTCCCCCCAGGATCTGAATTTGGTCCGGATGGAGGGGGTCAGGAGGTTGGTACCAGCAGAGCGGAGGTTGCGGGTGGGAGTGTGTCTGGAGAGGAGGTCAGCCAGGTAGGATGGGGCCAGGTTATGGAGGGCTTTGTATGTCAAGAGGAGGATTTTGTACTGGATTCTCTGGGGGATGGGGAGCCAGTGAAGCTTGTAAAGGACGGGGGTGATGTGGTCACGGGTCCGGGAATGGGTGAGTAGACGGGCAGCGGAGTTCTGAATGTATTGGAGTTTATTGGTGATTTTTGAGGGTGAACCATAGAGGAGGCTATTGCAGTAGTCCAGACGGGAGGTGATGAAGGCGTGGATGAGGGTTTCTGCAGCCGTGGAGGAGAGGGATGAGCGGAGACAGGCAATGTTTTTCAGGTGAAAGAAGGCTGACTTTGTGATCTGTTTAGTGTATTTGTCGAAGGAAAGGGTTTGGTCAAAGATGACGCCAAGATTCCGGATGTGAGGGGAGGTGGATACTGGGATACCGTCGATGTTGAGGGCAAAGTTATGGGTGGATTTTGTGAGCGTTTTTGGGCCAATGATGATTATTTCAGATTTATCACAGTTAAGCTTGAGGAAGTTGATTTGAAGCCAGGATTTTATTTCAGTGATGCAGTTTGTCAGGATAGAGTGGGTGTCGGTGGAGACGGACTTGGTGGAGATGAAAAGCTGGATGTCATCGGCGAAGCAGTGGAATTGGAGACCATGACGGCGGATTAAGTGACCGAGGGGGGACAGGTAAAGGATGAAGAGGAGGGGGCCAAGAACTGAACCTTGGGGAACACCTTGGGGGAGGGGAGCAGTGGGGGATTTGCAGTTATTGATGGAGATGAACTGGCGTCTGTCAGAGAGGTATGATTTAATCCAAGAGAGGGCAGTGCCGGTAACGTTAAAGGTGGATTCAAGTCGGGTGAGGAGGATGGTGTGATCGATGGTGTCAAAGGCAGCGCTGAGGTCGAGGAGGACGAGAATGTTGAGGTTGCCAGCGTCAGAGGAGAGGAGAGGAGAAGGTCGTTGGTGATTTTGAGGAGAGCAGTTTCAGTACTGTGGTTGGAGCGGAATCCGGATTGGAATGTTTCATACAGGTTATTGGCAGAGAGATGATGTTTGAGTTGAGTGGCTACAGCGCGTTCCAAAACTTTTGACAGAAAGGGTAGGTTGGAGATGGGTCTGAAGTTGTTTAGGGTGTCAGGGTTTAGACCAGGTTTTTTTAGAATGGGGGTAACAGCAGCAATTTTGAGGGAAGGTGGGACGATGCCTGTAGACAGGGAGGAGTTTATTGTTGCAATGATAAGTGGAGAGAGAGCAGGGAGGGAGGCCTTGACAAAGCTGGAGGGGATGGGGTCAAGAGTGCAGGTGGCAGTTTTCATTCCTATGAGGAGTTCAGAGAGGTCAGTAGGGGAGATTGGGGAGAACCGAGACAGGGGATGGCAGGACAAGGGGGGGCAGGTGGTTGGAGGAGGAGCGGGTGCGGCGGTGGTCAAGCTGTTGTAGATGTTGTCAATTTTGCGTTGGAAGAAAGAGAGGAAGGAGATGCAGTTGTCTACTGTGAATGACTGGGTGGTGGTGTTCAGGGGGCGGAGGAGTTTGTTTATTGTCGAGAAGAGTGCTTTTGGGTTTCCGGAGCCAGAGTGGATAATTTGAGAGTAGTAGGCGGAGCGGGCGCGGGAGAGGCCATCTTTATAGTGTTGTAGGTGGTCCTTGTAGGCTTGGGAGTGAACTGTGAGACCCGTTTGACCTAGAGTTGACCTTTGACCTCAAAAATTGTTGGTTTCCCAATTCAGTGAGGCAATATGCAAATGCTGTTCAATTTTCAATTAAATCTGATGAAAATTGACGGTTTTTCAGATGAAAATTGATTTTGGAAGTTTTGACTTTGAGTTGACATTTTGACGTCAAAAATAGTTGGTTTTCCAATTTATTGACGCAATATACAAATGCTGTTCAATTTTCACGTCAATCGGATTAAAAATGGCGATTTTGGAAATCTGACCTCCAGATGACCTTTGACCTCAAAATCAATAGGCTTCTCAACTGCGACGACCTCTACAACTCGGTGAAGTTTCATGAAGATCGGTTTAGAATTGTGTTGAAGACAACAAACAGACAGACAGAATAACAAACGCAACTGACCAATATACTTGAAAAAATCTTCGATTTTGCAAGTAACAGGCAGGCAGGCAAACAGAATAACACATAAGACCAAATAATATGCTTGAATCTCCGATTTTCGCAACTAACAAGGAAACAAACAGGCAATAGGACAGAATAACAAACAAATGAAAAATCGGTCAGAGACCGAGGACTTGCCGGAATGTACTTTTTATCGGCCATTTTGGATCATTTGTTTTCTAAACTAATTTATCCCCAGATCATGCTCAATAAATTTCAGCTTGATCGGATGAAGTTTTGTACTTGTCGAATTAGGACATCATAATGGAGGCACCTATGATGTCATCATTAACATATTTTATTCCCCATGGAGAGTTCTTTACAATGAGCCATGTCTGAATATTTTCTATTCAGCACTTTCGGAGATATGGAGGTGCAATTTTTTTTGGCTTTCCAAGATGGCGGCCGAACCGCGTGACCGATGACGTCATCATTTTTTTTTCTCCACCAGTTTATGCCGACATGGCGCTCAAGAAATTGCATCTTGATTGGATGAAGTTTTGTACTTGTCGAATTATCGAATTATGACGTCATAATGGAGGCCTTGGGCCGAGAGAGTTAAAAATTGGGCACAGTCTATTCCAGGGCAAGACAAATATGTGTGTAAGGTTTTGCGATTGTTACGGATTCGTAACTTCCGTTGTTGTGGTTTTCACCCACTTGACATATTTCTGATATTATGTACTATTATTATTTATTCTCAAAAGGGTTATTATTCATGAAGAGTTATCTAAAGTTAAAAAGGCTAACTTTAAATGATACCGGAAACCGAACCGGAAGACGACGGCAGAGACGAAGAGGAGAGGAGGAGGCGGAGCGAAAGAGTCGGAGAAGAAGCTGGTTGCTTTGCGGTCTGCAACGAACGTTGTCGAGCAAGAGTCACGTACTTTGGGTTTCCTGGGAAAAAGGAATTCCTGCGATAAAGTTATTGCTGTGACGGATCATCCTGCGTGTCAGGTGGCGTTAGATTACGAAGAATCATCGCTGGGTCGTGACGACTCGAGAACCACGAGCCGTCGGCCATTTTGACTCGGGCGCTTCGCGCGTCGAGCAGACTTGCCTTGCTTCCTCAACCGTTTCCACCGCTTTCAGATGTATCTGTGGTGTGTGTGTGTGCACCGAGGCTTTTGATGATTACTTTGCGGCTCGCCGACCGTGAACAGTGAAAGTTCATACCTGAAGGGTGCCGTTGGATTTCCCAGTCGCCGTGAGTGCGCCTTTGTGCCGCTTTAACCACGTGACCGTTTTCTCCGCTTTGGGCCGCGTGCGCCTTTGTGCCGTTTTGGGCGGCGTCTGTGCCTGTCCTCTGAACGAGACCAAATTCCCTAAAAACATCCATCTGGGATTGATCAAGATTGAAATTGGGGGTTTGTACTGTGGAAAATTGGGGGGTCGGCTTTGCTGATTAAATTTCCTAAATCTCGGACGGTGGATTAAATTCCTTAAATTTCGTCCGGGAAAGAATTCCCTAGCATTCCCAAATTTTTCAATTTTGGAATATTTTCCAACAGTCCCAAATTATTCAAAAAATAAACAAACAATTTTTTTTTTTTTTTTAATTTCTTGTGTGAAGGTGAATAGGTGCTAACGGATAGTCACCATGGAGTTTGACGCAGAGAAGTTTGCAGCGACCCCTAGTCGGAGAGGGCTTGGGGGGTAGGAGGCGTGGGAAGAGTGGGGGTGGGGGGGGGGGGGGTGTGAGAAGCATGAAACCCAAGGACACTTCAAGGACTTTTAGGAAGGAAGGTGGTATTTCAAAAAAGTGTATCTGGGGTGAAATTATCGGGGGTAGAAAAGATCAAGGTTTTGGATGGGGGAAGATAAGAGATGGTGGTGAACAGCTGTTGTAAAGACCTGGAGGGAGGAGTGGGATTGAAGAGAGTGAGGGAGTTTGTTCCAGAGGCAGGAGAAAAGAGGAGTGAAGGTGAGCAGAGAGCCTAGATTTTGGCAGTTTAACCATAAGAGGGTTGCAGGCAGATCTTGTGTGACCTGTAGGAGTATTTGGGGGACAGAGCCCAGAGAGAGCTGGCGGAGCAAGGCCGGAGAGGAGTCGGTAGAAGACAGAAAGACCACCAACCTGCCTGCGGGGAGTGAGTGAGAGTTTTAAAATGTTTTTATTGCTGAGGTTATTGCACTGTCTTTCCAGATATCCCCCATTTTGTCTGGCAAGTGGTATGCAGCAGTCTCATATGGCTTGGTCTCTACAAGCTACTGAGAAATGCAGGGGGCCATAAAAAATGGGACGGAACTAAAAAGGGCCTTTGGGTCTACTCGGGCCCAGAATGGAGCTGCAGGGTTGTGACCTTGATTCATGGTTTGATGGTCATCGTTGTGGCATCATCTGTTACACCACTCTCAGATTTGATACCTGGTGAGTCCAGAGACATTTTATAATATGTATGTGTGTATATATATTTGAAGGTGTAGTGTCTCCTGCCACCGGTTCCACCATTCCAAGAGTCATGTGACTGTTTTATGGTGGACCGTGGTTTTACCGTTTTGACCCACCAATCGTCGTTTTCCTTTGTGGGTGCTTTTTCGAATCCTTGGCCTGTTTTCAGAAAGAGAAAAGGCGACTTATTTTATTTTTCGGCGATCTTCATCGAGACAGAATGACGTCACAGGGAACGACCGAAAGGCATGGTTCGAAGACGACGGAAGGACTCGCGGCCTTGTGGGGAGCTCAAGTCTAGTTCCTGCCGAATTGGAGTTGTACCCAGTGATGTATCACTTTTGCCGGGACATTATCTTGCGCGACCTTGTTGTGGATTATACTTTCTTCGGCACACTTGTGCTCACCAGAAGTGTTCTTCTTTTACTCAGACATTGCTTTTTGTCTCCGAGTTGTCGGATTTTTTTTATCACGGACTCGACTTCATTCGACTTCATTTTTCTCGACTTCATTCGTTTATTCAAAGACTGCTTGCTGTTTGTTTCATGTCGGGATTCCTGAGTGGAGCATTTATCTCATGAACGTTTATTCCAACTATTATTCAATCCACCCAATAAATTGTGAGTAGGAATTATATTTGTCATCTTCACAATTTCTTCAAACGATTTATAACGACTGGAGAGGTTACGCGGCTGGTAGTCCTTTCGGTCCATCTTATCTCCTTTTCATGGATCAGTACGAGTACAGAGGTCTTTCTTCCAAGTTACGGGGACTGTTCCATTCTCCAAGGCCTTTGTAAATAGTTTTGTAAATCGTTCTGGAGCATTTTACCACCATCTTTGATTGTATTGTGCATTATTTTTAGTTAATGGTGTTTTTTTTGTATACCTGATTTTTTTTTGCTCGTGGAAGAACTACAATTGCAATGTTAAGACATTTAAAAATGTTTTTACAGGATCTGAGGCTGTTATTGGAGTTGCCACACACACCTCTCGCACACATGAACATAGATGGATACATGAGACACGACACACAAACTGTTATACGACCCAAACACAACCATTGAGCTTGGAGGAAATGCCATCACCTTCTGGGTACTTTGGGTACCAGTGATGTCACAACAATTGTGCCGCCTTTCTCACCACATTCAGCCGGGCATTTCCTAAGGAGGAATTTCCTCCTCAACGTGGATGCAAACCTATGGTTGTTTGGCCGTTCTCTATCCTTTTCGAATGCAAAATGTCAAACATGGAAGGAGCACGTTCCATTTTAAAAGTCTATGGTATGACTCGGCCGGGGTTTGAACCACCGACCTCTCAGACTCGAATGAATGCTCGATTTGATAAATAAAAAGATTTTTTGTTGTTAAAAAAAAAAAGAAGTATTTAAGGTAATTATTTTTACACTATCTTATCGTATCAATGTTTAAAAGATTGTTATAAAAGTGATTGATATACCTGTACAAATTTTTTTTTAAAGTACTTCAATGCAATTACCGTATTTGTGTTCATGGGTGTTTTGTTTTCAGGAGGCCCAAACAGCCGCGAACAAGAAATGCTGTTTGCCCTTTCCCTGGGTTACTTTGCGTTTGACACCGGTTGGTGCTTCTTCTACGGCTGGCCATCCTTTCTCATGTTCAGTCACCACTTGCTCTCCATTGTTGCTCTCTTGATCCCACTTTTGATCGGTCGTTCAGGAGCCGAGACGGCGGCGGCTCTACTGGGCACAGAGATCACAAATCCTTTGCTGCAGATTCGCTGGTTTCTCCGTCAGGCTGGATGGTAAAAGGGATGGTGAGGGGCATGTGGGAAGAGAATGGGATGTAATACGAATAGAGTGGATGTGGTAGTGAGAAGTAGGTGATGAACTAAGGGGAGAAAGGTGTATTATTGAGGAATTAAGAATGGTTTTTAACAATGAGTAGTATTATGTTGCAATCATTTTTTTAAATTCACATCGCCCTCAACAAGGTATAAACCAATCATGCCACATCTTCACCAGCAAGTTTGTACCTTCCCTACCTGGTTCCTATGGTTTATCCATTCATTGGAATCCATTAATTGGAGTCGATGAACCTTTCCAATCTACATGCTTTGGTTTGTGCCCCGTGAGATGGCTTGTAACCTGTTCATCATCACGTGGCCATGTTGGCCTGCTTAACTAGCCAGTTTTCATGACCGTCGGATGCTAACAAGTTGTTTTACGATACTCAAAGCACTTTTTGAAAGCAAAAAATCCGGAAATATATTTGTCAGTTTTGCACTGCCACTTCTCGTCCCACAAACATGGGGGCTGCCATGGCAAGGGCGGCCGA
The DNA here is from genome assembly GCF_964187855.1 of Myxine glutinosa. Classification (NCBI taxonomy): domain Eukaryota; kingdom Metazoa; phylum Chordata; class Myxini; order Myxiniformes; family Myxinidae; genus Myxine; species Myxine glutinosa. The sequence continues at coordinate 84,509,006 of NC_136274.1, forward strand.
CCTCCGGCCGGCACAGTCGCCAAACTCTAACCAAAAATGGTATACTTGTGCTATTTGTTGCATTTTGTGCATCACGACACGATGATATTATTAGGCTGTGGGCCGAACACCTGAATTGTTCAGTTTAGTGACCCACCTTTGGTATCTACCTGAATTTTTCCAAGAAGGTATAGTCAGGTTCACTATGTTAACAAATATAATTTCGTTCAAAATTTTGGTAGATTAGCAAAACTATACATTTTTGGAATATTCAGCGCATGAGGAATCCAAAAATTAATGTTTACATTTGCGTAGACACCTTTGCGAAAATGCCACTCAGGACAGTGATGAAGATAGTCAGGTTCACAATGTTAACAAATATAATTTCTTTCAAAATTTTGGGATTAGCAAACCTGTACATTTTTGGAATCTTCAGAGCATGGAGAATCTGAAAATCAATATTGGCATTTGGAGAGATACCTGTATGGCGGCCATTTTGGATTTTCAAAATGGCCACTGTAAAATACATATTTTGCGCGATCTCGGCTTCTAGTCAACCTAGAGACAATTAAATATGCTAATCCTATGTTTTCTGGGTCAAGGAATCCAATAAAGGCCTCAAAATAGTGCTCAGGATTATAGAAAAGCAACAAACAAAGGTAATTGAAAACCATTGTCTTTATATTTGTGATATAACTGTATTACATAATACATGATATTGCAAGTCCTTTGAAGTTATAGGTTGTTATAGGAAATTATAGGTAGTATCAGATTGAACTATAAGTCCTATACACAGGATCTACGAGGTCTATACCGTTCAGGAATATGCTTTTACAGATCTTCATCACTGTCCTGAGTGTCATTTTCGCAAAGGTGTCTACGCAAATGTAAACATTAATTTTTGGATTCCTCATGCTCTGAATATTCCTAAAATGTATAGTTTTGCTAATCTACCAAAATTTTGAACGAAAAAACATAGTGAACCTGACTAGTAGCTCAAATATTGTTCAAAAACAATTCAAAACTCATCAGTGCAAAAAGTTGCACATTAATTAGTTATATTAATATTGTTAATATACAGTCACATGAAAAAGTAAGTACACCCCATGTAAAGTTTTGACTTTTTCAACATATTTCAACATACAGCTATTTGATCTTCATTTCAACAATATTGATAGATAAAGGTGATATAATATAACAAATATCATGAAACATTTACATTTTGTAGTCCATTGTATAATTTAAATAAACATAAATGCAAATTTTGCATGTGGAAAAAGTAAGTACACCCCTACATTTATCACTACTTCAAATACCTAAAATTAGAATCAGGTGCACCAGCTCAGGTGCAAATGATTAGAACATCGTTAGAGAGGATCTTGGAGGAACCTGTCTTATTTAAACCTCAGACATTTCGTTTGGTTTGCTCTTTGTTGTTGAAGTGTGCGGCATCACCATGCCTCAATCAAAAGAGCTCTCTGAGGCCTTCAGAAAGAAGGTTATAGATGCCTACGAGTCTGGGAAGGGATCTAAAAAGATCTCCAAACAATTTGAAATCAATCATTCGACTGTCCGGAAGATCATCTACAAGTGGAGAAAATTCCAAACAACTGCCAACTTGTTCAGGCCAGGCCGCCCCAGCAAGTTCAGCCCGAGAGCAGACTGCAAGATGCTGAAAGAAGTCTCCAAGAACGCCAGAATGTCATCACGGGACCTACAGGTAGCTCTTGCCACTGTTGATGTCAAAGTGGGCCTAGCACACTTTGGGCCCACAACTACATGGGCCCAGCACACTTTCATGGGGGAGGGGAGGGGAACGAACAAACATCGTGCACTTAGCTCCGATCAGCTCGTGGTATCTCGTCAGGGTCACCAAAAGTCGTCCGGTCGTTGGCACGAAACAGGCCTCAAGCGCGCAGGCCCGAGCATTCGTCCACTTGTCGTTTCTGCCTGGTCAACTGCAGCTCTCCGTCTGCGGCTTTCTCCTCGCGTCAGTCGAACAGGGGAACGAGGAGACGATGCCGGTGTCAGCAAGGGTGTCGAGGACCAGGGGTGAGCGAGAGGCAAGGAAGGGCAAGAGGTCGTCGAGGGCAAGAATAATCAAGAGTCCAGGGCAAGAGAGAGAAAATGTTGGCCAGAGGGTTCTTTTATTGTCGAGGTCCTGACGTCATCAGCGCTTCTCCTCGCCGCTTCTCCTTCTCCTCGCAATCAGCTCGCCACTTCTTGCTCACCCCTGACGTCCTCGGTAGTCCTCACCAATCGGCGCTCTGCTTCCTCATCGGCCTTCCTTCCACCAATCAGCAGGTTGCTTCTTGCTCCGTCCTGGCCAATCACGAGTCCCCAGGGGTGTGTCTCTCGGCCTGCCCGAGCGATGTGTGCTATAGCTGGTTGCCGTCCCGTCGGCAGTGCTCAGAAGTGGCTTCCAGTGGGTTTTATTATTTAGTGCAATAAATGGGATGGTGTCCTCACTGGTGTCTATTGTGCGGTGCCATAAGGGACAACGGATATATCACTGTTTTACGAATAGGGGAATTAACATAATCCCTATACTGGTTAACATGCCCCATTCCTCGTAATGGGGACAAATATACAACTTAATCTGACATGCGGGCTAAACAGGTCATCCACTTATTACATGGGGTGGTTCTTCTTCTTCACGACAGTCGGAGCATGATACCGACACAAATCTACCTGCCTCTACATATCACTACCCCCACAAACATAACAATATATATATATATATATATATATATATATATATATATATATATATATATATATATATATATATATATATACAGTATATATATATATATATACAGTATATATATATATATATATATATATATATATATATATACAGTATATATATATATATATATATATATACAGTATATATATATATATATATATATATACAGTATATATATATATATATATATATATATATATATACAGTATATACATATAAATAATATATATATACATATAAATAATATATTTTATATATATATATATATATCTACAGTGAACCCTCGTTAATCTGACCCCCGTTTAATCTGGAAATCTCGCTATCCAACCAAAACATCCAGAAACAAATTCGCTGTCCAGATTCACCATTCATTTTGTCCCTCTAATCCGCAAAATTGTTTGTCTGACAATCTCGCTAATCCGACATTGGGTGCTGGGAAGAAAGTAGACCGGATTAACGAGGGTTAACGATATATATTGTTGTCGGTTGGGTAGGGCATATATAGATTTAGGTAGATCTGCATAGGTAGGTGCTTTGTCTGTCGTGCTAGAGCAGTGGTTCTTCACCTTTTAAAAGGTGCCGAACCCTAACGAAACCCACCGAACACTCGCAGAACCCCTCAAATTTGACAAAAAAATTAAGAAGAATTGCATCTTAATGCGTTTTCTGTTCTTCTTTTCGGGAGGCGATCTGGGAAATGCGTTGTTTTGTTTTGGCAAGGGCCACCCTCAAATCATTTTCGCATGCAAGCCTGCTCCTTTTCTTTGTTTTAATGTCCACCAGTTTCGAAAACGAATGCTCGCAGAGATACGTTGTAACGAACAGCATGAGGATCTCAAGGGCAATTTTAGCGATGTGAGGATACCCTTCCATTTGGCAGCACCAAACGTTGAGAGCGTTGTTGTGCCGAAGAGTTGTTGTTGAGTCTGGCTCTGCTGAAGTTCGATGAGGTCGACGAGGTATTGGTCGTTGACATCTGCCGTTGCAACGTCGAAAGTAAACGGCTGCCCACCCATGGTGGGTATTGCTCTTGGTCGGGGAAGTAGCCGTCGAATGACTTTCCCAGCTCATCAAAGTGCGTGGTAATCGCTTGCTTCAGCTCCCTCGGTACAGCAGTACCTCCAACAGGGGTAAGAGTAGATAAAACAAATAAGCGAATACATTTTAATACGAATACGTTAAAGTCTCTAAGAGGCAACCTCCTTGAGTGGACTGAAAACTTTAATGGTTGCCAAGAGATTGGGGGGAAAATAATTTACTGCAATCTCAAAATGATATGTGGCTCGGGAGATGCTCAAACAAGAACATTAAGAGAAGTTTATCATTTCATATCAGCTCAACGGCGATACCTAAACAGAGTTAAATTCTAATATAGCATTTGTCAATATTCTAGATGGTGATTGTTCTTCAAAGAGAATTAAGTCATTACCTAAAAATGAAACACAAATATTCGTTGGGTCTCTGTATGAGTATAATGAAAAATGGGGGGAGTTAATAAGTTTAATGCAGGGAGAAAAAGGTTGTAATTTTTCAAGCCTGGCATTTCAAGCTATGGGCAAGGTTTCGGGGAAGTGGGCGGGGGCTTTGTAAAAAAGTGGGCGGGGCTTAGGAGGGAGAAAAGGGGCGCAATTTTTTGAGAGAAAAAAGGGGTGTAGTTTCAGTGGTTTTTAAGGCTTTTGTGTTAAAACAAATATGACGGCCGAACCACGTGACCTATGACGTCATAATTATCATTAAAAAATTATACGGGTGGAGCTGCACCAAAAGGGGCGCAATTTTTTGAGTGAAACTTTCCTGTCAATCGGCCCAATGGTTGCAGAGAAAATCATATTTATTCTGTGCGGGCAAACAGACAAACGGACTCAAATGCAACACCCCCTCCTCAGGCGAGGGTAAAAAAGGGGCGCAATTTTTTGGGAGTAAAACGATGATGAGAGTAATTTTATGAGAGAAGGGGTGTGAGTCAATAAGTTTTTCCTTTTTTTCCCATTGACTTCAATGTTAAATTTAATGTGTCCCGGAACCCCCCCCCCCCCCCCCCCTTTTCCCCCTACTCAGATCATCTGGACCTGATGCAAAAACAGACCTGTAGCGCTTGAACAAACCCTCAGCTTTCCTTTTCTCCTGTTGAGATCCGGTGAAGTCTTCCAGACTAACTCCTGGTGGTAGTGTATCATCGAGTGACTCATCTGTTAGAAGAGGTTCAGTCTGCTGCCCTACGGCATGGTGATTCTATCCACCGATACATTGATGAAAACATTACCAGATTCCACCCCCACCGTTACCAGTCGGCCAACTCGAGTTTGTGGCTGTAGCCAGACGTCGCGTCGAGTGGGGTTTATCACATGAATGTAAAAACTCCCATAGATCGAGTCTACCAGGGTCTTAACCATGATCAACTTTCCAGGCAGTGGTATTGTCAAAGGCTCTACAACTGCACAGGGCCCGCCTGGTTTGCAGACTACCCGTGTATCACTTCGTGTCTGAGCATCAACTCTTGTATTGTCTATGCCCGACGTGCGGACAAAACTGACGGTGGACTCCTGTGCCATGTTTCCGAGTGCAGAATACCCAGGTAAGTACTTTAGTATATTCATGCCTGGTAGACCTGGCAATTTTTGCTGGCATTGGTTGGTCCGGTTATCTCTTGTGATGAAACCACCCCTTTTTGGAATCAATACACCATCGAACTCCACATCAATCTCCATGTACCCGGTCCAGTGTATGGTATGCAGGTCCTGTTTGCGGTTGTAAGTCTGAGCCATCCTTTAGGCTCAAATAATTGTCCCACATTTTGTTTCAGATGGTTCTCAAATAAACACTGTCATCATAGAAACCATTGACCCTGTGTCTATTAACGAGTTCACTTTGACTCCCCCAATGTCACCACTTTGGTTGGACTTTCTCCAACAACAGTCTCTAAAAATCCATCATCTGAACAACTTTGTGGCTGCCCCGCAGTTGTGCTCCTGCCTACGAGGCCCTCTAGTTTGACTGGTTGATGGAGCTTGACTGGTTGTTGGCCTCAACTTACTGGCTCCTCTTATGATCTACACTCAGCTGTGTGATGGCCAAATTTTCCACAGAAATGGCACTTGCCTTTTTCTCATCGACGAAGTTGTTCGTCGAAAGATGACAGTTGATATTTTATTTCATTAGCCAATGCTGCTTGTTGTTGAAAGAGTGTTTCAATCAATTCCTTCTGCTGTATTAAAAGGTTTTCAAGTGGAGAAGTTCCTTTTTGAGGATCTTGGATGACATTAACCACTTGGCCACTTTCAGGAGCTGATACAGAACAGACGTTCCTTGCAACCTTCTTTGGCTTGCTGAGTTCCGTACCTATTTCATCCAAGTAGTTCATGGCAAATTCATGCATATCCAAGAATGTGGTTGAGGAGTCCGCTTTCACCTGCTTCTTCAGCTCCCACTGCAGCCTGACATCAGCGACACTCTCGACAAACTGCTCCCTCAGCATTGTATTCCTGTCAGTGATTCTCTCGGGGGCAATGCGAGTGAGGCGGTCTAAGTTACCCACGAGTGCATGGGAGAAATCGGCCAAAGACTCGAGTTCCTGTTGCTGCCTCTCGTAGAAATTTCTCAATAACTGTGAGGCTGAAAGACGCTCCCCGAAAAGCCTGCGCAATGCCTCAAAGACATCTCCTTCAGCCACGCAGTCCTGGCCCCTTGTTTCAATTTTGGCTGGGCCTTCGAAATAAAATGCTAAATAGTCCACAGCTTTGGCGCCACTGAGGCCTTCTCCTCGAAGCAACCTCTGCGTCATCAATCCAATGTTCTAGTGAGCCCTGCCCATTATATCATTGTAACTTCCGCTCCCCAACAACAGCAAAGGTCCTGGCTTTTGATTTTTCAGTAATGACGGACTCCCGTAAGGCTTGGAAAGCAGAGCCCGCTCCTGGTCTCTTTCCAACGTAACTTCGCCAAGTTGCCTCTCCAGTTTCTGCATCTCCTCATTGTACCTGGCATTCTTCCTTCTCACGAGACATCTCTATATATAAAGGAGGAGTGTGTGTGTGTGTGTGTGTGTGTGTGTGTGTGTGTGTGTGTGTGTGTGTGTGTGTGTGTGTGTGTGTGTGTGTGTGTGTGTGTGTGTGTGTGTGTGTGTGTGTGTGTGTGTCTGTCTGTCTGTCTGTCTGTCTGGATGTCAGCTTATAACTCAAGAACTACACATCGGAGAAAAGTTTTAGACACAGATTCGGAATCAGCATAAAATCCTGGTGGTTATAGGCTACTCTGTATTTTAATATCGATGGTTTAAAAAACCGCGCCAGCTGCAATTCCATGGTGTAGTTTGTGGTGGTGCTATTGCCCCTTTCCGATCCCGCGGTTGCGTGTACGTACAGTATACTGTACGTACATATTTATATTTTTTTAATGTGCTTTTTATTGTATTTTAAATAGTTTTTTAGCTTCTTTTATTGGTAATTTATGTACTATTGTATTTATTTTAAATATATTTTTAAGGAAAACAAATGTTTTCATGTCCGTAGGAGTGACGTAAAGTCGCACATAATGACAAAATGCGCGCCATTTTTTCGCGCCAAGAACGAATAAACGGTAGTTGAGATTTTATTCGAATTCGAATTCCATTACATGTCAACTGTTGGAAATTGAAATAATTATTGTTTCCAACAGTTTAAATTTAATGGATTTCGAATTCGAATAAAATCTCACCGTATTTCGGAACGTTCATTTTTCAACTTCATATTCGGAATCAGTACGTCCGAGAGAAACTAACTACAGCACACCTTAAATGTTTTAAAAACCTTCGGGTTTTAAAATTATGACGTCATCAGCGTATTTCGTAACGTTAATTTTTCAACTTTGACGACAATGACTTCCGACTTCCGGGTTCGGAATGCGGGACCAATGCCATTTGACAGGGAATAAAAAATAAATGCGACATTCAATTGATGACAATGACTTCCGACTTGACTCCCCCCTCCCCCTCCCCTCCCCCTCCCCTCCCCCCTCCCCCTCCCCTCCCCCTCCCCCTCCCCTCCCCCCTCCCCCTCCCCTCCCCCCTCCCCCTCCCCCTCCCCCTCCCCCCTCCCCCTCCCCCTCCCCCTCCCCCTCCCCCCCTACCCCTCCCCTCCCCCTTGCCCCTCCCCCCTTCCCCTCCCCTTTCTCCCCCTCCCCCCTCCCCTCCACTCCCCCCCCTTTCCCCCCTACCTCCTCCCCTCCCCTCCCCCCTACCCCCTCCCCTCCACCCTACCCCCTCCCCTTTTCCCCTCATGCCCCTCCCTTTCCCCCCTACCTCCTCCCCCTCCCCTCACCCTACCCCTCCCTTCCCCCCTCCACTCCCCCCTCCCCTCCCCCTCCCCCTCCCATCCCTCCCCCCATGCCCCTCCCTTTCCCCCCCCTCCCCTCCCCCCTCCCCTTCTCCCCTCCCCCTCTCCCTCCCCCCTCCCCCCCTCCCCCTCCCCATCCCCACCCCCCTCTTCTCTCCTCTCCTCCTCCCCCTCCCCCCTCTTCTCCCCTCCCCCCGTCTTCTCCCCTCTCCTCCCCTCCCCCCCCCGTTCCCCTCCCCTCCCCTTCCCCCTCCCCTTCCCCCGCCCGGCAATGCCGGGTACTTCCCATGGCCAGCTGTACGTGGGCTGCTCGAGGGTTGGAAAACCAAGCAATCTTTATGTCTTGGCACCAAGTAAGAAAACCAGAAATGTTGTATACCAAGAGGTTTTGAGAAATTGACAATTGACAAAACGTCATGGAGGAAATGTACTGTGATATTGCTCTAAAATATACATGTTCTTTTCATCATATATTTGTCTTATTCTTATTCAACCCGGGCGAAGCCGGGTACCTCAGCTAGTAACTTATACACACCTGCTTATGACAATGCCAAAAACGAAAATCAAAGGTAAATAATTTTGAATGACCATACACTACTATACTCTCAATACAATTTCTCTAATACCCGATTGTTTAAATAAAAGTCAGGAAGCATCAGTCACATCCAGCTGGAATCCACCGGCCAGAAATATTGCAATTAGGTGAATCCCGTTCAACAATGGCGATTCCAGAGCTTCTCGGTTGTCCAGAGCCTTCTACTGAGTTAGCCATCGTTTTCCTTCCTCGTCATCATGTGCCTATCCCACTTCTGACACCAGTGAAGTCATTCGAGACTCGCATAGACAGTTAGGCACAACAATCATCAGCCAGATGAACGCTTTATTGATGAGTTCTGCTAATGGTAAGGTAAATCAAATGGGAAAAGCGATGGCTAACCAGTATACATCAAGGATATGTGAAAGATACACAATGATGGATTATAATCATCTCAAGAGAGTAATAATTATCAATGAATCAATTTGTAATAACATATCATGACCTCCCATAACACTTTTACATGCTATGGTGCAACAATAAACATAAACAACTAACTTACATGACGTGGCCACGAGCAGCACCTTATTCACAAAGCATGGACAGAAAGGGCGAGACTATACAGGATGACCGTGGTATCTCTAGTGTGGATATCAACCTGTATAAACCACACGACAGGTACGGCGCGTTTCTCATCTGTTATGCACACGAAGCCGAAACTACTCGTCACTGTCGCCCATCACTGATGCATTACACAGTGATGCTTTATTACTGATGGCGGTTTAACTACGAACATTTGATGCCGATTCTCGAGGTAAAACAAGTGCATCAAAAACGGGCTGTCAGGTGTTCCCACAATTTGACGTGTAATGTTACTTCATTCCATAAATACTACAATGGATATCGGGTATAACAATGTACGAAATGGACACCTCAGTGGCAGCTTACAGCAAGTGGTTTACAGTCATAATAAACTATCATGTCGTTTATATTACTGATCCATTTGGCATTTGTTTATTACTGATCCATTCGGCATAAGGCCTTAAAATGTGGCCTTAAAATGGCCTTAAAATGCATGTTGTTGTGTTGTATCCATTCGGCATGTAGCATGGCATTTTGCACACAATTATGGTTATTGCATGATAACAGGTGATCTGGTTTAACATGATAACAGGTGATCTGGTTTAACATGACAACGGGTGATCTGGTTTAACATGACAACAGGTGATCTGGTTTGACATGACAACAGGTGATCTGGTTTGACATGACAACACGTGATCTGGTTTACCATAACAACAGGTGATCTGGTTTACCATAACAGATGATCTGGTTTGACATGACAACGGGTGATCTGGTTTGACATGACAACAGGTGATCTGGTTTGACATGACAACAGCTTATCTGGTTTGACATGACAACAGGTTATCTGGTTTGACATGACAACATGTGATCTGGTTTGACATGACAACAGGTTATCTGGTTTGACATGACAACATGTGATCTGGTTTACCACAACAGGTGATCTGGTTTGCCATGACAACAGGTGATCTGGTTTGACATGACAACATGTGATCTGGTTTACCATAACAGGTGATCTGGTTTGCCATGACGACAGGTGATCTGGTTTGACATGACAACATGTGATCTGGTTTACCATAACAGGTGATCTGGTTTGACATGACAACAGGTTATCTGGTTTGACATGACAACAGGTTATCTGGTTTGACATGACAACATGTGATCTGGTTTGACATGACAACAGGTTATCTGGTTTGACATGACAACATGTGATCTGGTTTACCACAACAGGTGATCTGGTTTGACATGACAACATGTGATCTGGTTTACCATAACAGGTGATCTGGTTTGCCATGCCGACATGTGATCTGGTTTACCATAACAACAGGTGATCTGGTTTGACATAACAGATGATCTGGTTTGACATGACAACAGGTGATCTGGTTTGACATGACAACAGGTGATATGGTTTGACATGACAACATGTGATCTGGTTTGGCATGACAACAGGTTATCTGGTTTGACATGACAACATGTGATCTGGTTTGACATGACAACATGTGATCTGGTTTACCACAACAGGTGATCTGGTTTGACATGACATGTGATCTGGTTTACCATAACAGCAGGTGATCTGGTTTGACATGACAACAGGTGATCTGGTTTGACATAACACATGATCTGGTTTGACATGACAACATGTGATCTGGTTTGACATGACAACAGGTGATCTGGTTTGACATCTACGTGATTGCAACCACTGGAGATATCCTGTAAATTGATAACCATTTCACATCCGAAGTGATGCTCGGCAGGACACCCACGACATAGTGTTGGTGCACTTTGGCCTGCACGTCCACATGATGAAATTACATTTCAACACGACGCCAGAACTACAAATAAATCACTAAATAACGATCTTATACCTTCAACTACCATCAAAATACCTTCAACAACAGTATCTCCACTCGTTTGGTATTTACAACGAGGTAAAAATGAAACTTTTACCATGAACAGTTCGGTAGACATTTAATTAATCCCCTTTTCTTTGAATCACCTCACAATCAAACGTCCAACTGCTACCTGGTCAAGCACTTCCTGTCCGAGGAGCGGTATTCTGTTACGTCATATCCGGAGAGTTATTTCCTCTTGTATTCGAATGTTTTTCCCCAAAAAATATATATCTACACCACTAAACCGGCTGTCGACAAATTGTAATTTGTAAAATTGTAATTCTTTAACGTCTTTTGCACAACAACTGAAAGTTTCTCCACACAAACCTCCCGTTTGTCTCCCCTCCTCCCCCTGTCTCTTTTCCCACCTCCCATGTCTTCCCTCCTCCTCCCCTCCCCCCTCCCCTCGCAGGTATGAAGGCACTCGTCTTGGTAAGGCCAACGACTTAACCTTCATGTACCTGTTCTGCATCATGAGAGTTGCAGCAGGTGGTGTGCTGCTAATCAAAACTACCTATTCTCCTCATCCTCATGTTCTCATCAAGGTTGTTGGATCTTTTATATATCTCGTTTCTTGTGTGTTCGCCTGGCAAATTGTACGATTTGCCATCCGAAAATATGTGTTCAGCAAACAGTCTCCAGAATGAGTTTTTCCTTCTGCTCGATTGAGGGTTTCACTTGTGGGACACCTGTGCAAAGATGGGACACCTTTTTGCTGATTTTTTTTCTCTTTCGCACATCATTTGGGTTTGATTACGGTTGTGATTCATCATTGTGATTGTATTTACAGCCACGTTGCTTTTGTTAAGTTTGATAGTTATTGAGGTTACATCGATTTGGGTATTTCTGCTACCATGGTTGCCCATTTGTCCTGGTCTGGTACCATGGTTGCCCATTTGTCCTGGTCTGGTACCCTGGTTGCCCATTTGTCCTGGTCTGGTACCATGGTTGCCCGTTTGTCCTGGTCTGGTACCATGGTTGCCCATTTTTCCTGGTCTGATACCATGGTTGCCCATTTGTCCTGGTCTGGTACCCTGGTTGCCCATTTGTCCTGGTCTGGTACCATGGTTGCCCATTTGTCCTGGTCTGGTACCATGGTTGCCCATTTGTCCAGGTCTGGTACCATGGTTGCCCATTTTTCCTGGTCTGGTACCATGGTTGCCCATTTTTCCTGGTCTGGTACCATGGTTGCCCATTTGTCCAGGTCTGGTACCATGGTTGTCCATTTTTCCTGGTCTGGTACCATGGTTGCCCATTTGTCCTGGTCTGGTACCATGGTTGCCCGTTTGTCCTGATCTGGTACCATGGTTGCCCATTTGTCCTGATCTGGTACCATGGTTGCCCATTTGTCCTGGAAATTGAGGCGCACTACCCGTGGTGCTTCGCTCGATGTTAGTGCATCCAGGCGCAATCGTTTCTGGGTTCAGGTGACTCGATGCTGTTCTCAGAGTTCCATGGTTGCACATGAGATGTTTTAATTTACCTGAATCGGTGTCATTGGATGAACTTCTGCAATGCAAGGACTCTTGAGGTGTAAGGTGATTAATGGACCAATTGGGAATGCCAAGCAGATGTGAATTTTTGTCAAACGAACAGTCGTGGTTTTGTTAAAGAGCAAGTTGAGTCTGTTATAAAAATGGATGTTGCATGTTGGAGTAGTGGGGACACTAAGATCAGCTGACCGCATCACACTAAATACCTGCACGTGACTATGCAATGTTACTCCACGTGACCATTCCACCAAATAGCTCCACCACAATTACTCCACAAAATGATTCCAGGTGATACTATTGTGCACATATTGTTTGTGACGACTCTAAACCCTTGCACCACGTGACCTAGTCATCGGACATCTCCAGGGCAATGAAATCTTGAATCAACGGTTTTATGGTTTGAAGACAATCGAAATGTTTACATTGATGATATTTTGTGAATTTCTTGTTGAATATATGTCGATTCTTTTATTCTTGTGGTTTTTAATATGAATGTCTTTGCTCTTTCTTCCCTTCTGGTGTTGATTGTACAGACAAAGCAAAAGTGAAACAAATTTCTACCAAACTAATTTGGGACAGACACAAGACTGGTGTGAACGAGGAGTACGAGATTAGTAGCACAGAATGAACTTGTAGTGCTGCGGAACCCAGCATAGTGGCTTAATGACTAAAGTGTTGTTGTATTTCACTCACGGGTGTGGGATTGATTCCTATATGTACTCAGGGTGGGTATTTGGAAACGTCGTCTACATTTCTGTGTAGGCACACAAACGTTAGGCCTCGTCGGCTAGTTTTTGGAAATGTCGGGCCAATCCTAATGCTGTTTTGAGTCCTCGACCACCAGCGAATGGGATATGCTTTGTGAAAGCTCCAGTGTTTCAGGAACAGATGGTGTTGCACTGGATGGGGCTGTACCTGTTGGTGATATTTGCAGACATTCGGGCCTGACTGCACTGGCTCAGATGGAGGATAAACACTAAACTAACTGAACATTTTCCAATGAGATGAGTTCAGGCCCGATGTTTCAGGAACGGGAACATTGTCTTCATTGAAGGACAACACAAACAGGTTGCGTAGTTGGTGGAGGTGCATCGTCATCATCGTCATCGACTTATCTGCAATTTAGTGTTGCCTCGAATTAAGTTGGTTTTGGAGGTTTTTAGGCATCATCCATGTTTTGATTTAACAAGACCGCCTGACCATGACCAGTTCACCACATCTGAAAACACAATGTATGCAGGGATGGAGTTGCTGTGCTGGTTGAGGAACACTTGTACAGTTCATCAAGGGTGGAGAGAGCCAGAGCTGGGTGCGAGCGAGGCTGACAGTACATTTAGTTGGGTTTCAGAAATGTTTGAAAGGATCACCCAGGATCTTACTTGTGTGAAGGTTTAACCAGTGAGTCTGATGACAGTGACTGTGCCAGACGACAGTAATGTCGAAAAAACGTTCCCTCAAGAAAATGAAAGTGGAGAAAAATGAAATAGAGACAGCAACACAAGCGAGGAGTACAATGGAGGCGAGGCGGGGAGGGGGGGGGGTGATGGGAACGAGTGGGGGGGCAGGGGGCGGGAACGGTCGGAGGAAAAGGAGACCGGCGGTGGGGGGGAACGGGCGGGGAACTGGGAGGTCGTGCGGGGGGGGGGGGGGGGGGGGAATGGGGGGGGGGAGGGGGGGGGAGGAAATTCGGAGGGGAGGATGAGGGTTGTGGTACCCGGGTTTGATGAAAATGGAGTGGTGGGGGCAGACAGAGAATAGACAATGTGAAGATAAACAAAAATGGAAAAGAAAAGGTGAAAACAACGACCAAAAGGGGGTAGAAAGATCGAAGGTCGGAGCAGCTCGCACCTCACTGCACGTGCACAGCCGCCATCTTGCCACGCCCAACACACAAACGGCTAGCAGGGGGCGTGCGAGAGAGATAGAAAAAGAGACTTCGACTTTTAAACCCTTTTTATTATAAAAGTATATATTAGTAGTAAGTATATTTTATTATGAAGGGAAAAACAATCAGTGCACTGCAATCCAAACAACAGAAAAGGCGAAAATACCAAAAAAAACACAAGGAGAAAACCTAGGCATAATTTCTAATTTCATAATTTCTAAACTAGGCATAATTAATTTTATATGTACAAATTTACATTCGCATTTGCAAACATGAGGAGAGACGGAAGAAAGAAAGAGTAGGTCAAGACAAGGGGGAGAAAAAGACCGGCAAGGAGAAGCATGGAACAATGTATGAGAACAACGGAACTACATTATAAAGAAATTTTTAATTTGTTATCTTGGACTTTACAAATCCCTTCAACACACCAGGTCGCAATAAAATTTGCAAGGTCGTTTGCAGTTTGGGCTAAGTTGAATTCAAGTTTGAGCCTTGCTGACACCACTAAACTTGCTGCTGACTTGCATGCGTTTACCGCCCAGTTTTGCCTTCCGTGACAGGTATACGGCAAGTTTAGCGGTAGCGGTTAGGAAACCGAATACAATAGATGGAGTTTCCTTTTTGGGAGGAAAACCAAAGATGTAAGCCTTCAAAGAAAAGGTAATCCGCAATCTATGGGAAATAAAATTTAACCAATAAAGCAAAGGAGAAAGTCTTTCACAATTAATGAAGGCATGAAACAAGTCTTCCCTCTCCGGACAAAAGGGGCAACAGCCGGAAATGGGGGAAAAAAACCGAATGACAGCATTGGAAGGAACAATCCAGTGGGCCAAACGCCACTGGAGGTCACCTGTTCTTTTAGATATAAGTCCAGCATACATTGTATCCCATAAAGGCTCAGAGGGGGGACCGGGAGGCAAGAGTCCTTTCCACCGGGTAACCCCATTTAGAGGTGGGACGCCGAGAAGTAGTTTAACACAAGACCTATATATGCTCTTGCTGCTCATTGCATGGAAGGAGGGTGACCCTGTACTCATGGGGGGCAGATCATTTGGGGTAAAAGACACAATTAATTTTGGTACTGTGGGCTCAACCTCTGCATCCTGGGTCCAATGTAGGCCTAGCTGGTGGCCTCTTCGGATCACCGCTCTTAGTATGTTCCCGATTAACCTCCTGGACCGAACACCTGTTAGGTCAGCCAGCTCGTTCGCAGGTTTCCATCCATGTCCAGAGTCATCCCGGAGATGACACACTTTTAAAATGTTGGCCACTATAAAATGTTGGCAGAAATCGCGACTTCTCGGGATATCGGGGAAAAGTGGATTGAAAAATAAAGGCTCGTGTGCAAACATGTTAATGCCATACGAGTCTGTTCGATGACTTATCGAAACGCCCTGCCAGGCATTCAAGAGGCTCTGATAAAAGACTGGAAGCAGAGATGCATCAACGTGTTGTAGGTTGTGTTACGTGCTCCTCCCCAAACCCCGGTCACGGTGTACCTCCGAGCCCCGAGAGGAGTCACGGCAGAAAGATGTTATTCTGTATGTCTCAGATCAATGGTGAAACCACACCAATTGTTACCAGCAAACAAGCATTGTATTAAGATCACACAAGAATAACAGTACAAAAACAATAGTAATCAATTGTAGAACAAATATATCCTTCCTATGATGGTACCATCAGTTTCGTACAATAGAACTCACCGTGCTCCAAGTGAGTGAAACAAGAACATTCCCCAATGTCTCTATTCTGGCATCAAGCCAAAGTCAATCCGCTCCAGTGATCGTCAGAATGATGTCTAATCGAGACCAGAATCCCGTTGGGTTGGCAGTTACCCTGCCAAAGATGGGTGAAGGTGTCCTCGATAAGCGACGGGGAAATCACACCTTCAGGTATGGACGCCCGACGGCTCCCAATCGGCGAACCGCAGACCTCCCACTCAAAAGCCACGTTACACACGCATACACCAGCTCCACGTCTGAATGCGGTGACAATGATTAAAGCGAGGCGAAAAACCTTGAGCGATGCGCAAAGCGCGTGAGTCAAAATGGCCGACGGCCCGTTCTCGAGGCATTACGGCACTACGATGATTCTCCTCGGAATCGACCGCAAAACCTGACACGCAGGTTGATCTGTCACAGCGATAACAACTCTGTCGTAGGAATCCCTTTCCCGGGAAACCCAAAGTTCACACGTGACCCTCGTTCGCCAATCGTTCGCTCCAGACCTCGAAGCAGCTAGGCTTCTTGTCCGACTAACTCGCTCCGCCTTCTTCTCCTCCTCTTCCTCTTCGTCATCGTCCGGTTCCGGTTTCATTTTAAACATTAACTTTTTTACCTTTTTAAAATAGTAATCTCTATTTCCGTCAAACGACAACAATAATAGTACATGGAATCAAAAATGTTTACAGTGGATGAAAACCACAACAACGGAAGTGACGAATCCGTAACACTTCCCCCCCTCAAGAAAGAAAGTTTGAACATCGTGAAAACTTTCTTTGCAGGCAAAAACTCTTTTAACAAACAAAAGTTAAACTCACACCCAAATTATCAATTCACGTGAGCAACAATAATTAATATTCCCCAAAATAAAGCAAAAAAACTTCCAAACCACCTACATAAATTTCCAAAGTTAGTTCACTCTGGATAAAGCATCGGCAACGACATTGTCCCTGCCCTTTACATGCTCAATTTCCAAGTTGAACTCCTGCAAAGCCAAACTCCATCTCATCAACGGCTGATTTTTATTTTCCATTTTTTGAATGAAGGTTAAGGGGTTGTGATCAAAAATCCAAAGCAAAGCAAATCTATAGCACTTTTTGAAGGAGGCCGAGCTGAGAGCCAGGTTTCATGGTGGTTGGGTGGTGAGGCCTGGAAGTATTCACTGCATGGACGCATTTAGGAACGTGGAGTTCACGGGTTAATCCGTGTAGGAATCTTGGCTCGGCTGCTCCTGAGCACTCAGTGCTTCCAACTCTTCTCTTGATCATAAAAATCATAATCACGGTTGTCGAGTCGGGTGCTGTAGTCACGTGAGTTGCGGTCCCAATCTCGGCTACCACCGTAATAGTCATCCTGTCGAGAGTTGCCAAAACTGCGCTGCTGCTGCTGGGAGCTTCCGTAGTAATCACGACTGCGGCCGCCACCAAAACTACGACTCCCACCCCGGGAGCCATAGCCATCCCAGAAACTACCTCCAAGTTTTCCTCCTCTGTAGCCCCCTCGACGCCCATGGCCTGCCTTTTCTACTGTTATGGTCCGACCATCCAAATCCTTGCCATTCAAATCCTTTTCTGCATCTTTGGCGTCCTTTGTGTTTTCAAACGTGACAAAGCCAAACCCTCTCGACTTTTGTGTCTCCTTGTCTTTTATCAGCAGCACTTCCAAGAGTGGTCCATATTTGCCGAAGATAGAGTCCAGAACATCTTCACTTGTGTCAAAGTTCAGTCCACCTATAAAGAGCTTGCCAACATTGCCTCCATCCATGACTTGTGTGTGCTGACACTTAGTTTCAGTGTACTCGACAAGAAGTGCCTGTGCAAAGCGTGACGTCAGTACCTTCTCCTTCTCTTCAGAGCGCATCCTACCCATAGCACGAGTCGCGGCACAGGATGGAAAGATACCCGGAATCTCCTGCTCTAACTGTGCGGTGTTATTTTCCATACTAGGCTTTTCAACAAACATCGGATTACCAGAAACTTGACCACCGGCCAAATCATTCCCGATAACAAAAGAGATTCCCTCTGCAGGAAGAGTGGCTTGTAAACCTACGGTGACCGGTCCTGACACCAAATCAGACTTCAAATGGATGACATGAAGTGGAGCTTTAACATAGCCACCAACCCCCTGTAAAAGAACACTAACACCAGTTGCCGTCTTCTCTGACAATGGCAAAATGCCCTCAAGCATCAAAGATTGATGTGCTCCTGTGTCCCTCAATACCCTAACAGTCTCTGGTTCATTAAGTCTCCATCCAGTGACACAAACCCCTCTGAAATAAAAGGTTTGTAACCCTCTTGAACAAGGTCATTCTGTGATGCCGTAACTTTGGCATGGCAAGTGGCAACCCTCACAAGGCACTGTCCTCCAAGGACGATTTCTCCCATTTGCCAATGCATTCGGAGTTGTACTAGTCTGACTCCGCTCCTGATTTTTCCTTTTCAGGGCGTAACATTGGGACATCAAATGCCCAGGTTTCTTGCAAAAAGCGCAAGTAGGCCCGGAGGAAAAACTTGTGCTCTGCCTCGGGCCCCCCGGAAGATAAGTCTGTCTTGGAACTGGAGTCTTCTGATCCCTGAAAGTCGCGGTATCAGATTTGTCCCCATAGTCATCTCTGGGCCGCCTCCATGAATATTTGTTCTCTGCACCTGATTTACCATAACTCCCCTGGCTAACTCTCGGCGCGAAGTTAGGTTTGTGGAACCCCATCCTGTGTGTCAAGGCATAGTCATCTGCCACGGTTGCTGCCTCATACAACTCTGGTACTTTCTTTTCATCCAGATGTACTTTAGTGTCCGCGTGGACACACTGTTTGAATTCCTCCACCAAGATCAATTGTCACAACAGGTTGAAGTCTTTCCCAATCCCCTTCGAGTCACACCACCGATCAAACATGGTTTCCGTCATTCTGGCAAACTCCACATGGGTCTCACTCTCCCTCTTCCTGGCATTCCGGAATTTTTGCCGGTAAGCTTCAGGGACCAATTCATAGGCTTTGAGAATGGCTTTCTTCACTTTCTCATAATCTGCACAGTGGTCAATCGGTAAAGCCGAATAGATATCTTGAGCTTTACCCACCAGAACACTTTGCACTAACATAGTCCAGGACCCCACAGGGCATTTTAGCATTTGAGCCACTTTCTCAAAGTGTAAAACAAACTTGGCTACCTCCTTTTTATTGAAGGGTGGAACCAGCCTCACATGCCTACCAACATTCCAAGTGTTCTGACTAGTTGTTGAACGAGCCGGCATGGATACTACTTCTCTCCGTTCTCCTAGTAATTCCAGCTCCTTGAGTTTAAGTTCCTTCTGATACTCCATGTCCCGTTCCTTTAACTCCCTTTCGGCTCTCCTTTCCTCTGCTCTTTCCTCGGCTCTTCTTTCTTCTTCAGCTCTTCTTTCTTCTTCAGCTCTTCTTTCTTCTTCAGCTCTCCTTTCCTCTGCTCTTTCCTCTGCTCTTCTTTCCTCGAGTTCCTTTTCAGTTCTCCTTTCCTCTGCTTTTAACCTTTCCTGGCTCTGCAGTTGCATCTCCATTTTCCGGAGCTCCACATTTTATTTTTCCTCGGGTAACCAATCCAAGGCTACCTCTTTCCATGTTCCTTGTCCCACCAGAGATTCTACCACCAATGTCTGCATCTCTGCTTTCTTCATATTAACTCGGACCTCCAAGTTAAAATATTTGGCCAATATCAAGAGTTCCGATCTTTTTAACACTTGGAACTGTGCCTCATTAGGGGACGCCGCAAACTTTTCTGCGTCAAACACCATGGTGACTATTAGTTCGCACTAATACCTTCACAATTTTTTTTTTAATTTTTAGAAAAAAATTGGGAATGTTAGGAAATTCCAATTTTGGGAATGTTAGGGAATTCTATCCTGGACGAAATTTAGGAATTTTGTCAACAAAGACGATCCCCCAATTTCTGTTACGTGCTCCTCTCCAAACCCCGGTCACGGTGTACCTCCGAGCCCCGAGAGGAGTCACGGCAGAAAGATGTGTTATTCTGTACGTCTTAGATCACTGGTGAAACCACACCAATTGTTACCAACAAACAAGTATTGGATTAAGATCACACAAGAATAACAGAACAAAAACAATAGTAATCAATTGTAGAACAAATATATCCTTCCTATGATGGTACCATCAGTTTCGTCCAATATAACTCACTGTGCTCCAAGTGAGTGAAACAAGAACATTCCCCAATGTCTATTCCGGCATCAAGCCAAAGTCAATCTAGTGCGGGAGCCCAGAAACATTTGTTTCACATCTCGAGTACAAAAGGTTTGAGGCCTGGAATATATGCATCTATGATAGGAGACCCCAAAAAGGCAATTCTTAAGTTCTGCAATTCTGCACAGCAACCAGGGGGCGCCACCAAAGACCCCTAAATGTGACTCTTAATTCACAATTTGAGTACATCTTTCAAACTTGTCTTAAAATGTTCTCTATAGGAGTGGAAATCAGAATTCCCAATTCTTAAGTTTTCAATTTGTGTATTAGGTCGCTTAAGAACGACCTAATTAATGCTAATTAACGCTAATTAGCATTTTTAATTCACAATTTGAGTACATCCATGAAACATATGGCAATGTATTCCTTAGGTCATCCTAAATCAAGATCAGTCATTCTTAAGTATCCATTTCATGTATTAACCCACTTAAGAATGCACACTGACAAAAAGGAGAAACATAGATTGTATACAAACACAATGTTTTATTTTTTTATAAACTACACAAAAATGTACTTAGTATGCATGAATTATGCTTCAAAATCAGATCATAGTAAGTCATGTAGTAAATTGGCGTCCTGGTTCTACCGCCCATCAACAATTAAATCTCAAATCTCGGAACAAAAAACAATTTTTAATGTTAATTTTATAAAAATTAATACCTAATGTCTAACTTTTACTCTATTAGCGATATTGCTGTTTTATCTCTGACTATCGCTTATAAACTATTTAACATGTTTAAGCTAATTACCCTGAACTAAAAACAAATTTTAATGTCTGTAAAAACTCAACTAACTATATCAACGAAAAATTATTGAATTTATCTCAAACATCAACATGATTGTATATATGTTGTTTTATCCAACATTCCTAACATTATTTTGCTTAAAATTTCAAAAACATTACAAATTCCCTGTCAGGATGCTTTGGATATGTACCGTACTGAATATAATCGTATGAACAGGTTTGGTCGATTGTAAACCGACACATCACCATCATCACCATCTCCTTCAACGTCCTCTTCATCAGAAGATGACTGCGCTAGGACCTCATCATCGTCAGCATCAGCTAATTCTTCATCATCTGGAACGAGCGACTCCGGAAGTTGGTCTCCCTCAAACCAGATGGGTTTATATTGATCTCCCACTAGTTCCCATCCGTCATCCTCTGATGGGTGTTGCTGGATGATTGGCTGGTCAGCATTGGCCCACATTCTTGAAACAAGCGATACACGCTTTATGTGGGCAGCAACCTCTCTTTCGCATGGAGGAATACTACTGGCATCAGCTCCCTTCAGCTTTTCAAGTGGGTTCTTTCCTCTTAACTTGGGCTTGTAAATTCTTTCAAAGGTCTTGAACCTGTAGGCGTTTAACGTTTCCTTCGACTTCTCTTTGGCTCCATACATTATAGCAGTGAATTTCAAGAGTGTGTCCTTGCATTTCTCGCTTGGCAGTCCATCTGTTGACAAAGCTTTGAAAGCTTGCTGTACATCGGGCATCTTTTCCAGCTTATTAAAGGGCTGAACCTTGCCCTTTCTTACAAATGCTGCGGTGTAATCCGAGCCGGTAAAGGCATGGAAGGCAGGGAGGGAACTGCACAGTTGTGGTCCCAGTGACTTGGATATCGCTGTTAGGTCAATGAGCCTCCGATTATGCTTGGATGTAGTACCGACATCCATCCAGATGTGGCTGCTGAATTTCTCACAATGATAGAGCAGAATAACAGCTATGTCCGTGTCTGAGGCGCGTATTACTACATTTCCATTCGAGGTGTCTGCTGCCTTTGCATGCATGCAGATCTTGGTATCCGCTTCTTCATGGTTGTTACTGAGCATGTCTACGGTATCTCGCTTGACCTCTCCTTCGCTTACGTGGAAATGGAAGCACTGGCCTGACGGAACATCTAGGAAGACATCACAGGTCCCAAGTATATGAGCGTATGCTTGATCCTGCCATTCTCTTGCAAGAAAATCAGGAAGTTCCCGTTTGAATGACCTGGACGTTAGCGCTTTGCTGATATCGTTGGGCCTTCTTTGTGCTGGACCAGTAATAATGTAGGATCTGCTGTCCTCGGCTGTTGTCCCCCGTCTGGCTCTTTCTGCATCCTTCAGTGACGGTTGAGGGTAATCATCAAAGGCTACGTGTACCCGGACTTTGGACAATGACAATACTTGGTAGAGTATGCTCCTCGCTAGACCTCCATATGTGGGTGGTAAGTTTGGAGGTAGGGTGTGCAGAAGATATTGTCTACAAAATCTACTACAAGTTTTGGGGGTGACGAGTCCCCGTTTCTTAAATCCTCCAATGTCGGACATTCAGGAAGGTCGACCTTTTCAACCTTGAGCAACTGGTTGCGCAAAAGCAATGCTGCTTTGGCGATTGTTCTCTCATCAGTAGATGTGTAATCATATACAACACGAATTGCATCATCTGCGGTTTCTGCATTATATAAGATGTTTCCAAGCCTTTTCCCAAGTGAACTCTGTATCTTTATGCGCGCTTTGAAGTGACTCATCAATGTCCTAGAGAGGCTGAAGGCGCTTCCCCTGGGCGTTTCTGCGGATGCCGAACAAATATCAAGATAACGTTCATATACAGAATTAAGAAGTTCAGGTCTGTTGTCTATTATTACAGATTGCTCAATGTATGCAAAAATGTCCAACACACTGGTCTCAGAAGGCGTTTTTGTTTCACGTGTGTCCTTTTGGGAAACTCGATTGGCTGACAACAAATACGCACTTTTACATGAATGATGGTAGTGGGCCTCCTTGGCAATTAAATCCGTATCAACTACTTTTGGAATAACCTTACTGTCATTTAATGTCTTTGCTGCATTTTGGATCGATACACCGGCTTCAATGGTTTCACATCTTCCCAACAGTTCGACGCTTCCACCTTTGAGTCGTTTTATCTTTTTCTCACAGAATAGACAAACAGGTGGCAAAATCCCGGCAGATGATGTAGAAGGTGCCGACTCCTTGGATGGACGTAAATGTGGGGCATTGCTACGGTGAACATCACTGGCGGCTTTAACAGGCGGCGTTTGGGATGAGATGGCGGTAAAGTTCTTGTAACAAGAAACATGGTAACCATCCATTTCAGCAGGAGACGTAGGCAATCTCTGAACTACACCACAATAGACAGAGTCCTGGAAATGTTGCTTTTGCCGTCTATTAGCTGCTGCTGTTTCTACTGCTTCCCATTGCGTATCCTTGAAAGGTAGAACGTCTGGACGAGCTTTCTTGTCTGCACTGCGTTGGATGTGAAGAATACATCTGCGTTCCAATGATGAAACAGTAGGCTGGACAGTAGGCTGGACAGTAGGCTGGACAGTAGGCGTAGTATTGGTGGCCGATTCCATGGTTGCATGTTTCAAATCATTGTCTGAAAAATAAAATCACAGCGGGTGGTCAGTGAGCATGGCGAGTCAGTCAGTTTTGGTCAGTGAAATCCAAAAGAAGTTATTTCAAATTTTGAGGCAATAAGTCATTATTTTCTACTCAGCTGTGGTTCGAACCTGAAATCGGTATGCATACAGAACTTTGGATACCCTCATCTGCCTGGACATTTCCTGCGCGCCACCTAGGCCTAGGGCGACATAATTCTGTATCGGCCCCGAATGCTTATTAGGCCTACAGCATAGTATTGTTTGTTGGGTTAGGGTTAGGGTTGGGTTAGGGTTAGGGTTAGGGTTGGGTTAGGGTTAGGGTTAGGGTTACCATGTTTCTTGTTACAAGAACTTTACCGCCATCTCATCCCAAACGCCACCTGTTAAAGCCGCCAGTGATGTTCACCATAGCAATGCCCCACATTTATGTCCATCCAAGGAGTCGTCACCTTCTACAACCTCTGCCGGGGTTTTGCCACCTAACCCCAAACCCTAACCCTATTTGTTGACTTACC
The DNA here is from genome assembly GCF_964187855.1 of Myxine glutinosa. Lineage (NCBI taxonomy): Eukaryota > Metazoa > Chordata > Myxini > Myxiniformes > Myxinidae > Myxine > Myxine glutinosa. Next base: position 84,533,279 of record NC_136274.1, read on the forward strand.
TAAGCAGTGATCTAGGCATTGCAGGCAACATCAGACATTCTGCAGCCGATTCAGAGAATCTATGGAGGGAAAGAGCAGGAGATTCCCCATGATTAGGTCCTATGATAAACCGACAACTCCCTCTACAGGGTGTCCCAGAAAGTTCGTCCCTCAAGATAGTGTCACAAACCTGGATTGATAATGTGTTAATATTTCCCTTTAAGTCACTGGTTATTATTCCCCAAACAATGTTGTATATTGGTCCCAGTTATTCACTGCAGGACAGTCATTTCTGTAGAGAGGCACTTCCTGTTTAGGGTGTAATTGGCTCAAGTTAGGGAAGAAGCCTCCCCATTGGCTGGGAGGCCAAAACTCCTTCCTTAACCAAAACTGAACACCCTCGATCCGGCCAGCCAGACAGGTGTGTGCATGCTCAGCACTGGTGTGGGTGTCTACTTGGGGCCTGCCCTCAGGTCAGCACTCCAGCCCCTCCCTTGCATATAAGGGAGGGCCAGCCAGGGAGTGGAGGGGGGATAGCAGCCAGTGACAACCCAAATTCCGTTACAATACTGACTGCATTCTTAAGTGGGTTGATGCATGAAATGGACACATAAGAATTGCTGTTCTTGATTCACGATGATCTACTGAACAGTTTGGGACCAATTTGAAAGATGTACTCAAATTGTGAATTAACACTCACCTTGCCAGGGACGGGGTCAATGAGTACATTTTGCGTTCTTAAGTGGGTTAATACATGAAATGGATACTTAAGAATGACTGATCTTGATTTAGGATGACCTAAGGAATACATTGCCATATGTTTCATGGATGTACTCAAATTGTGAATTAAAAATGCTAATTAGCGTTAATTAGCATTAATTAGGTCGTTCTTAAGCGACCTAATACACAAATTGAAAACTTAAGAATTGGGAATTCTGATTTCCACTCCTATAGAGAACATTTTAAGACAAGTTTGAAAGATGTACTCAAATTGTGAATTAAGAGTCACATTTAGGGGTCTTTGGTGGCGCCCCCTGGTTGCTGTGCAGAATTGCAGAACTTAAGAATTGCCTTTTTGGGGTCTCCTATCATAGATGCATATATTCCAGGCCTCAAACCTTTTGTACTCGAGATGTGAAACAAATGTTTCTGGGCTCCCGCACTAATCCACTCCAGTGATCGTCAGAACGATGTCTAATCGAGACCAGAATCCCTTTGGGTTGGCAGATGCCCTGCCAAAGATGGGCGAAGGTGTCCTCGAGAAGCGACGGGGAAATCACACCTTCAGGTATGGACGCCCGACGGCTCCCAATCGGCGAACTGCAGACCTCCCACTCAAAAGCCACGTTGCACACACACACCAGATCCACGTCTGAATGCGGTGACAATGATTAAAGCGAGGCGAAAAACCTCCCCGCTTCTTCCCCCTTCCAACTTTCACCTTCATCTCCCTCAACCTTCTGCCTCACTCTTCCCCCTCCTCAAATAACACCTCACTGCGCCTCACCCAATCACCATCAAACCTTTTGTCCGCCCCATTCTTCCCTTTCTCCAAGCTATTCTGAAATCTCTGACACACCTTCAACAGCTCTCCCTACCTCTTCCTCCTCTTCCACATCTTACCCTACCGCTCCCCCCCCCCCTGTTCTGTATCCGATGCTCCCCCTTCCTCTTCTTTAACAGTATGGACCTCAAACATCCTGGGCCTTCGCTCAAACTTGACTGATCTCTCCATACAGGTTGCTTCTGATAAACCAGACGTGATCTGCTTAACAGAAACTTTCCTCCTTCATGATGTCTCTGATTCCTTGGTATCTCTCCCGGGTTACTCCCTCCTCCGGTATGATAGACCTGAGCCTCGTCCTGGAGGGGGAGTTGCTATCTTTATAAAAAACTCTTCATCACTCGCCCTGCACTGCCCTCTCTCCACCTCACCCCCAGGAATACCTTTGGCTATGGCTTCCCCTTCGCTCCCACCTTTTGTTCATATGTGTGTTGTACTGTCCACCAAACAGTGATGACTCCATCTACATCTCGCTGTCTGATAATATGGACCAACTTCTATCGACCCATCCCAACTCTGTCTCTTCCTCATATGTGGTGAATTCAATTGTCACCATGCCAGTTGGCTGGGTGTGGGTTCCTCTCTCACCAGCCATGGCTCTTCAGCAAAGGATTTCTGTGACTCACTGGGACCGACACAATCTGTCAATTTCCTGACCCGGATCTCAGTCAACGGAGCATCTTCTCTTCTGGACTTGGTTATGACAAACTTCCCTGAAAATGTCTGCTGCTCTTCTTCTGCTCCAATCGGCTCATCTGATCATGTGCTTGTTAAAGTGGACATCTCTCTGACCATTCTCAGAGAGCCTCCTCAGCGTCGACGAGTCTGGCATTTCACTCAGGCCAACTGGCACGGTCTTCAAGCAGCCATCAATCATCTGGACTGGTCTCCCATCTCTACTGCCTCTGACATCAACTCATCCTGGGAATTCTTCCAAAGTAAATTGCTCTCTCTCTCATGCACAGATTTATCCCATCTCGTCTTCAGTTGTCATACCCTTCCTCCCGTCCATGGTACACGGAATCTTGTGGTGAGGGCATTGCGCAGAAACAACTCGCTTTCGTCTCCTGGAAAGCAAATCCAACGGAAGGAAATCTCATTTCCTTTCACAAAGCCCGAAACAAGTGTGTGTCCACCCTCAGGAGAACCAGGAAACAATATCTCTCTGTTCTCAGGACAGAACTCTCTTATCTGTCTCCCTCTTCCAAATCCTGGTGGCGTCTGGTCAAATCTGTTTCTGGTGTTTGTTCCCCCTCCATCCCCTCCCTCACCTCAAACGGCCACACGGCTGATTCCGCACGTGAAAAAGCTGAATGCCTCAACTCTGTGTTTGCCTCTAAATCTTGTGTCCCAAACCCATCCCTCTCTACCCACTGTACCCAGTCGTACCCAGCTGCTCCTGGACTCTGTGTCCTTTCCTCCTGACAAGGTGGAAAAAGTTTCTGTCAACCCTCGACTCTGATTCTGCAACTGGACCTGACGGCATCAGACCACGGGTCCTAAAATCCTGTTCTTCCGCTCTTTCACTCCCTCTCTCTGTTCTCTTCACCCTCTCTTTTGCTCAAGGTCATCTGCCATCTGCTTGGAAATCTGCCAACATCACCGCTTTGCACAAAAAGGTGCAAAAACAGATCCCAGCAACTACAGACCAATCAGCCTTCTCCCAATTATCAGCAAAGTCATGGAATCCATCATTGCTTCAGATATGAAATCTTTCCTCTTCTCCAATGGCTTGATCTCTGATCATCAATTTGGTTTCAGACCTGGTCACTCTACTCTGGACATGCTGCTTCTGCTTTCTCAACAACGGATGGAGGTCCTCAATGCCAAACAGGAACTTAGAGCTGTCTCCCTTGACATATCACGTGCCTTCGATACGGTCTGGCACCCCGCTCTGCTCACCAAACTCTCCTCTTTTGGTATCCATGGAAATCTCCACGCATGGCTGGCGACTTCCTCTCTAGTCGTAGTCAACGTGTGGCCCTGAATGGGTTTCTCTCATCTCCTCTTCCTGTTCAGGCTGGAGTTCCCCAAGGCAGTGTTCTGGGCCCTGTGCTTTTTCTGGTCTTCATCAATGATCTCTCTGACTCTCTTGAAAATCCTCTCTATCTCTTTGCTGATGACTTTACTCTCTGCCGCTCCATTCTTCATCCCTCAGATCGGCAGTCTGCAGCCTCCTCACTCTCTGCAGACCTGGACAAAATCACAGTCTGGGCATACAAGTGGAACATGTCTTTCAATCCTGACAAATCTCACACTCTTACGATGTCTCTCCGAAAAGACCGACTGGACAACCCTCCCATCCACTTTCTGAATAATCCTCTCCAAGAAGTTCTGTCACTCAAGCTTTTGGGTCTCACTATTTGCCATGATCTTTCCTGGGAAAACCACATTTCAAATCTGGCCTCCAAAGCCAGTCACCGACTGGGCATCCTCCGTCGTGCGAAGTCCTTCCTTGGCACACCTGAGCTCCTCACCACATACAAGGCTTTCATCTGCAGCTCAATGGAATACTGCTCTCCCCTCTGGGCTGGTGCACCTGCCTCACACCTAGCTTGTCTTCACGCTGTTGAAACCAAAGCATTCAGAATCATTGGAATCTCCCGCGATGAAGCTAACTCCAAGGGCCTCTCACTCACTCACCGCAGGCAGGTTGGTGGTCTTTCTGTCTTCTACCGACTCCTCTCTGGCCTTGCCCCCCCCCCCCCCCCCCCAGCTCTCTCTGGGCTCTGTCCAGCAAATATGCCTACACGTCACACAAGATCTGCCTGCAACCCTCTTATGGTTAAACTGCCAAAATCAAGACTCTCTGCTCACCTTCACTCCTTCATTCCTCTTTTCTCCTGCCTCTGGAACAAACTCCCTCACTCTCTTCAATCCCACTCCACCCTCCATGTCTTTAAAACAGCTGTTCACCACCATCTCTTATCTTCCCCCATCCAAAACATTGATCTTTTCTATCCCCGCTAATTTCACCCCAATTGCACTTTTTTGAAATACCAACTTCTGTCCTGGAAGTCCTTGGTGTCCTTGTGTTTGATACTTCTGCCACCCCCCTCTCCTCAAACCCTCTCCCTCCCACACATCTCCCTGCTCTTAAATGTTGTGTGCCCTCAAGTGTTTGTGTGCTCCCTTCTCTTGTCTTCCGCTCCCTCTTTTTATATATTTTGTTTGTCTGGTTGATTTGTTTGTGAAGTAAATGTCAGCTCTTTCACGAGCCTCGATTCAGTATACAAAAATTTTTTTTTTTTTGTTTCTTGTGACCTTCAAGACCTTCGTTCTTCTCCTCCTCTTCCTCTTCGTCGTCATCCGGTTCCGGTTTCATTTAAAACATTAACTGTTTTTACCTTTTTAAAATAGTAATCTCTATTTCCCTCAAACGACAACAATAATAGTACATGGAATCAAAAATGTTTACAGTGGATGAAAACCACAACAACGGAAGTGACGAATCCGTAACAGTTGGTCAAAAACAGTTCCTGACCGTAACCGAGCCTCCCATCTCGTTGAAGAATAGAGCAGGCCAAGGGCTTGCCTGGTAAGTGTTCTGCATAAAGCAAGCGTTGGATGGAGCGGAGCCGGAAGGCCAACAGGCGGCATTTCATGTCAACGAGACCATGACCACTCTTGGCCACGGGACAACATATGGCGCTGGGTCGAAGCCAGTGGTAGCCTCCCCAAAAAAAATCCACCAGTTTTCTCTGAATAGCTTGAAGCAAAACCTCCAGTGGTTGCAGGCAGATAAAACGGTGCCACAAAAGGGTAGTGACTAGGTTGTTGACAACCAGCACACGACCTTTATAGGAAAGGTGGGGTCGAGCTCTTTTCCATTGGCTCAAACGCTTATCCACCTGGTCAATGATCCTCTCCCAATTGTTTTGGACATACTGAGGAGGACCGAGGATGACGCCCAAATACTTGATGCCATCGTTTGCCCACACAAGCCCTGCAGAAAGGGGGGGGGGAGGAGGTGGTAATAACGGTGGCACAGGTAAGTCATTGTTGGGAAAAGGGAACCAGAGCCTTGCTTTTCCCCCAATTGCATCTTAATGATGAGGCAAGGTTGAAGTCCAACAAACACTTTTCCAAAGCGTCACTGTTGCATTTTCTTTTTTTGATGACACATAGGTCGTCGGCATATGCAGACAGGGTCAAAGGTGGGTGTCCTGGAGAAAGAACAAGTCCAGGGATATCTTTTCTGAGAGCGATTAAGAGAGGTTCCAAGGCGAGGGCAAATAATAGACCTGAAAGTGGACAACCTTGCCTTACCCCTCTCTGAACCTTTATGGGTGGGCAAAATTCGTTGTTAACTTTGATGAAGCTGGAGATGTTTGAAAATAACAAAGCTATGTAGGCTCTAAAATTAGCACCGCGCCCACAAGCTTGTAACACATGGCACAAAAACTTATGATCAATGCTATCAAAGGTCTTTGCAAGGTCAAGAAACACCAATCCAAAATCCTATTTGACACATTTACCGGTTAACAAATCTCTGATTAGGAATATGTTGTCTTAGATGGATCTGCCAGGGATGCTGCAACTTTGATCAGGTGACACCAGATCACCAATAACTGTCTTCAAGCGGTTCGTAAGGACCTTGGAAAACAGTTTGTAATCCGTGCACAACAAAGAGATCGGACGCCAGTTTGACAGGTGTCGGAGATCGCCAGTCTTGGGTAGCAGGCAGAGTACTGCTCTTCTAAAACTGAGCGGTAATTCTCTGGATAAAAGAGACACATCCAGAACGTTGAGCAGCTCTGGGCCCAAAATGTCCCAGAATGCCAAAAAAAATTCGGCAGGTAGGCCATCGATGCCTGGGGCCTTTCCCGACTCCATCTCAGCAAGTGCACCGGTTAACTCTGGAAGGGTAATTGGAGCATCCAGTTCCAAACGTTGGGCCTCAGTCACAGAAGGAAGATGAGAGGTCAAAACATTCATCATTTCATGAGAAACCGTTTTGGCTTTGAAAAGATCAGAAAAGAAATCGATTATATTTAATGTTATATCGCTTGGATTAGTAAGGATGTTCCCCCCTTGGTCCAAAACCGAAGATATAAGTCGTGTTGGTTTATCTACAGTTTCTAGATGAAAGAAAGACTTAGTTGGGGTATCTGAAACCTTAATATCCTGTATTCTTAGCCTAACCAGTGTGCCCGCTGCTTTTTCATGGATGAAATCCCTTAATTGGGCCTTCTTCTCGAGTAGCAACCGATAGTTCACTGCGTTGCTCTCATTGGCCAGCTTGCCCTCTAACCTTAAGATATCTGCTTCTAAGCAAGCCATCGTGATATGTTTTACATTGGTACAGTGTGAATTAAATTGTTGGCAAAATACTCGAATCTGGGCCTTTAGGTTGTCCCACCAAAGATTAATTGAGGAGAAAGAAGATTTTTTAGTACTCATTTCAGCCCAGAAATCACGAAAGGAATCTGTAAATAAACGATCTTCTAAAAGTTTAACGTTAAACTTCCAGTAACTATTTCTGCATGTGGGTCGAGGAAAAGAAAGATCTAAGGTTACCATATGGTGGTCTGAAAACAATGACGGAAAACAACCTGAAGAGACCACGACGTTCCTAAAGGGTACATTAATGTACCAGCGGTCGAGTCTTGCCAAAGACACCCGGCCATTGGCACATCGACACCAGGTATACTGGGCTACGTTGGGGGTGATGCAATCGCCAAACATCAAGTAGACCGGCCGTCTTAAAGAAACAGGATAGGTCCGCATGGGACTCGGGGTGGGGTTCTGCAGAATTTCTGTCCTTCGAAGGGTCAAAGGTGCAATTAAAGTCACCACCAATGCACGCACATTGGTCGAGATCAACTGATTTCAGGTGGTTTACCATGGAGGTGAAAAAGGACTTTCGATCCCTGCTCTCACTGGATGCGTACACATTGAAAATGGTGCAGCGGAAGTTTTGATGTACTAGCTTAAGGGAAATAAGCCGGTCTTTTATGACCATGAAAATAGCAAGACTCGAAAGCTGGACCTGGCTTTAGAAAAAACCCAACCCCAGCAGATGAGGCTGACAGATTGCTAAAATAGCATTGTCCTTTAAAAGTTTGGCACCAGTCATGTTCCACGTTAGGTGTGATGTGGGTCTCTTGCAGTAAAATAACGTTTGCCTTTTTACGAACAAACAAATTTTTAACTTGGGCCTGACAGAGGTGACTTGCACCCCCACCATTCATATTTAAGGTCGCAAAGGAAATATTTTTCATTCTGTGTTAATGAAATCGACCTGTGCTTGGGAACACTCCGTACCTGCTCGAGTAACAAACTTTCTTAACCTGTGGAATTGAGATCTCGTCAGGTCAAAATCCTCATGTGCTTTGATTATTGACTTTGCGGTGCAAATGAATGCTGCCAAGTCAGGGAAATAGTCTTTCATTACGATGTTACGGTGACGATACGTTTCGTCAAGGAAGGTAAAAATGAGTTGAGGGGATACCTGTGAGTGACCTGTCACCGATTGTGACAGCTCGGTTGCCTCAATGTCATCCTCGGACTCAGAAACGTCAGATAACATGTCGTCAGGCTCTGGGGTATTACCTGCTGCTCCCGCGATCTTGTCTGGAGGCACCTTCACAAGTTTCCCAAGGTGTTCCCGTGAGCACGCGTTAACACTTTGGTGGATATTTTTTGTATCAGGGATTGGGGCTTCGGTTTGAGATCCCAGCAAACTCAGTTTTACCGGCCCCGTTTGTAAAGTGGGAACGTTTATTGAATCTTTAGTCTGCTCGGTATTTAAAGGGGAAACAAGCGGAAAACCATTCCCCAGCTCGGAACTGATAGTAATTTCACTGGAGGTTTTGCACTCGGAAACCTCCAGGTGAGAGGTACAAATTATATTTTTAGGCTCATTTACATAATGAGACTCGTTAGTATCGTTGGCAACGGTATTTATATACTCGGTTAGTGAGGGAATGTCAGAAGGACACTCGAACACTTGTGCACCGGGAATGGTGCCGCCCATGACCGCCTTCTTTGCAGCACCAGCGAAATTGCCTGGCACTGGTGCTCTTCGCTTTTTAGAATACACTATGGATTCTTCGTTCATGGGTTCGGGAAAGGGGGCAATGCTAGTTGTGTCAGTCACATCGGTGGGTGTAATGACATTGGAATCGGAGAGCACCGGTGTGTCAGACAACTCAGTCGAGGTGTCAGAAGGTACGGTCGGGGTGTCAGAAGGTACGGTCGGGGTGTCAGAAGGTACGGTCGGGATGTCAGAAGGTACGGTCCGGGTGTCAGAAGGTACGGTCGGGTTGTCGGAAGGTACGGTCGGGGTGTCGGAAGGTACGGTCGGGGTGTCAGAAGGTACGGTCCGGGTGTCAGAAGGTACGGTCGGGGTGTCAGAAGGTACGGTTTGGGTGTCAGAAGGTGCGGTCGGGGTGTCAGAGGGTACGGTCCGGGTGACGGGAGATACGGTCCGGGTGACGGCAGGTACGGTAGGGGTGACGGGAGATACGGTCCGGTGTCAGAGAGCACGGTCGGGGTGTCAGAAGGCGGTCGGGGTGTCAAAAGGTGCGGTGGAGGGATTGGCCTTTTTACAATCTCTTTCGTTATGTCTCGATTCACCACACTTTGGACAAGAGGTCTTAGGACAAAACCTTTTAACGTGTCCAAATTCTCCACAATTAAAGCATGTTAAGGAGGCTGAGGAAGCATACATGTGGTATTCCTGATCGTCCAACGATACTTTGAAGGATCTATTTAAACCCGTATCGGCTCCGCGATCCGGGAGAATCATGTGCACTTGTCTCCTGAAGCTCATTACGTGTTTGACATGATCACTGCGACACCCGAGTGGAATAATTGAGATTCGGGAAACAATTTTACCATAACGAGACAGAACGGATCGGACTTTCTCGCCTGGCATGAACGGTGGTACATTGGATATTGTTATCTTGATAGCTGGCGTATCCATAGGTGATACCATAATATAATGACCCCCTTTTATGGTTAGACCGGTACTAACGACGTCATGGACGAACTTTTCTTCTGACACGAAGACGACAAATTTCTGGTTCATTCGTCATGCCGCTCGAACATTACCGTCTCCTATGATGGATCCCACGGAAAGGATAATGTCCTCAGTAGGAGCTCCTTCAGGCGGAACACATGCGAATGCATGCTTCCGTGTTAAATTTTTGAATGCCTCGTAATGAGAGCGTGTATTCGCCATACCAGCGAATTTACCCCCCTTCCCTCCCTCCCCCCACTTGTCCGAACCAGACAAGAAGGTATCAAACCTAAATTAATCGAACTAAAGTAAATAATAAACGTGCATTACAAGCACAAAAATGGCTTACAAAGCGCCGTCAAAGCCAGTGGGCCGCACCCAAAATGGGCCCGCTCTCAATCCTCTCTCTCGAAGACAAAGGTGTAGAACGGATGAAAACAAAATGCCAAAGCACACAGGATGGAAAAGGGGGAGGGAGTGGGGTGCAGGGGAGGGCAGGAGAGGAGGAAATCACACAACGGACTCACCACAACACAGAGCAGTTGCTCACAGCCGCCATGACGCCACGTCCAACACAAAACGGCCTGGAGAGAGAGAGAGAGAAAGAATTTGACTTTTGAAGCTCTTTTATTATAAAGGTAAGAAAACCACAAAAGTCATGCAAATAATAAAGTCACTACAATTCCAAACATGTGCAGCCGAACAACAACAATAAAAACACCAAACACTAAAATAAAAAAATTGAACAAACCATTATCAAGTTCACAAAACCCACCCTTTACACACCATTTTTCCACAAAGGTTCGTAAATCATCTTTCATTTGGCAAGAAGAGAATTCCAAGCATAACCTTGCCATGACCAGAGCCTTAAACACAATTACCACATCACATAAAATATCAGCATTTGCCAGGAGCTTTGCTTTTCTTGTCTTGTAGATTGCTAATTTTCCTATAGAAATTAAGAAATTAACACGAGCAGTCTCAGAGCGTTTTTTTGTAACTAAGTGGTATTCCAAAAATAAAAACACGTGTAGAAAAAGAAAAGTTCATACGATTAAAAAAGGTTGATAAAAAAACCAAAGAAGAGAGAGAGTCTTGCACAATATACGTAAGCATGGAAAAGGTCTTCAGAAATAATACAAAAAGGGCATTCCACTGAATTATCCTCATTAAAACGATGTAATAAAACATTGGAGGGCAACACCATATGGGCGAGTCTCCAAGCAATATCACCAGTTCTTTTAACAATCGGTGAAACATACATTGCAGACCATTGCGGATGGGAGGGAGACCCAGAAGGCAGTTTCTCTTTCCATCGAGCCCCAAAATAAACCGGCTGTAATGAGGGAAACTGGATTGAAATACACAAACGATAGTCTCTTTTTATCCTTACTGGAAAGTGGTGATGAGGATAATAAGATAGATGTTGTGCCGCTATCAGCCGGCAGGCTAGAGCTAGCACAGATCTGTGGTGGTGTATGGTGGTCACCAATGTTGGCGGTTAAGCTCAGGCCCAAGTGCCTAAAAACACAGGATTTCCTGTAGGACCTCCTCAAAGATCTGATACCAGTTCTTACTTGAAGATGTCCTGCAGAGGACCAACGATTCCTGTTACAGTCACGAAGGTCCCGAGTCGTGCTCACGCCAGCACTCAAAAAACGTTGCACAAAAGCACGTGAGTGAGGAATAGAAGGAAAAAGGGCATTATAGAAAAGGGGTGCCCGGAGGAACCTTTCACTGTTGTACGTCCCCATTTGCCGAGTTACTGAAATGAACCGCCAGATGTGCAAGACATCTTGGTAAAAGTCAGGGAGCAGCGAAGCATCGACATGTTGCAGCTCCATGAAAAAGAGTTCACAATTGTAGCTTAGCATGCCAGCTTGTTTTAATATACAGCTTGCAGTAGATTTCCAGGGCAAGGCCTCCAGAAATATAAAACGACGAGCTGTAGAGACTCGGAAGGCCATCACCCGACAAAGAATGTCCACAAGTCCATGACCCCCTTCTGCCAGTGGAAGGCAAATAGTCTCTGGCTTTAGCCAGTGTTTGCCATCCCAAAATAAGTCAAGTAAGCATTTTTGGATTGACGACACCAACTGCAAGTTGTGGCTGCAAGGTTGTGGGTGGCTGCAAGGCAATCATTTTATGCCATAAGAGAGGGGCCACCAGGTTGTTAATAACCAGGGCACGACCTCAAAAAGACAATGTCGACAAAATTCCCCTCCATCTGTTTAATTTATTGCTAATTTTGTGGAGCAAACCATCCCAATTCCTTTTGACAAAACCAGGGGTTCCAAGATAGACACTGAGGTATTTCACACCTTCTTTTCCCCATGTCAAATTCATAGGGAGAATTGGAAGGGCAGAAGGTGGCGTACCGCCGACCCAAACTGCTTTACATTTCGACCAATTAATTTGTGTTGTACATGCTTGAGAGTAGACCCGTAGGCACTCAAATTGCAGAGCAATGTCATTACTGCTGCGAACAGCAACACATACATCATCGGCATAGGCCGAAATGATAACGGGCTTTTCTGATGGAGTCATTGAAAATCCCATAAGAGAATATCGTAAACGAATCAAAAGGGGCTCAATGCAAAGAGAGTACAAGATTCCAGATAAGGGACAACCTTGCCGAATTCCCCACCCAATCCGCAAAGATGAACAGAGACCATCATTGATTTTGATCAAGCTAAAAATATGATTATACAATAAAGATACATAAGAAATAAAAAATGCCCCAAAACCAAATTGCTTTAAAATGTGAAACAAATACTCATGATTAACAGAGTCAAAAGCCTTTTCTTGGTCAATAAAAAAAGAGGCCGGTATGTTGTTGTTTAAATGCACACATATCCCACAGGTCTTGTACCAAATAAATGTTATCGTGCATAGATCTGTGCATAACACAGTACGATTGATTCTGATGTATAACTGTGCTTAAAACAGTCTTTACACGGTCAGCTAGCGCTTTGGCAAAAATCTTGTAATCGGTGCAGAGAAGAGAAATTGGGCGCCTGTTCTGTATCAATTGCAGATGGTTTTGCTTTGGGATTAGGCAAACAACTGCACGTCAACAACTAAGGGGTAACAATCCCTCACGAAGGCTGTATAAAAACACTGAATGCAAAGCAGGACCAAGCATGTCCCAAAAAGTTTAATAAAATTCAGTTGGTAACCCATCAAAACCAGGAGCCTTATGATCAGCAAGGTCATCTAGCGCAGTTTTAAGTTCACCGAGAGTAATGTTCTCATCCAAGACATGTCGCTGATGCTCCTCTATCTGCAGTAAATTGGTCGTAATGTTCTGCATTGCAGAACAAGATGAACAAGTGGAAGGAATGTGTGGAGACAAAAGGTCTGAAGGTGAATATCAGAAAGACTAAAGGTGATGGCAAGTGGTAAAGCATGTGGTGAGGTGGAAAGAACTGGGAAGTGGCCGTGTGCTGTGTGCAGGAAGGGTGTCGGAGTGAACTCCATTCAATGTACAATGTGCGCTGAGTGGGTTCATCAAAAATGTAGTGGTCTGAGAGGGTCATTAACCAGTGTGGCAGCTACATTCAAATGTAAGGTGTGCACAGAGGGAGCTGCAGATGGAGGAAATGTTGAGTTGGATCTTCGAGATGGCGTGAAGCTGAAAGGTGTGAAAACATTTTGCTACCTAGGAGACATGCTGAATGGAGAAGGTGGATCAGACTCGGCAACGGTTGCTGGAGTGAGATGTGCATGGAAGAGGTTTCAGGAACTGAGTGGCGTGCTGACGAGGAGGGGAGTGTCGTCGAAGCTGCCTCGCCTAAAAATGCCTGTTGTTGTTGTTTGTTGTTCTGCATTGCAGGCACATCATTAGGCTTAAAGGAAAACACATTCTCAAAGTAAGACCGAACAAAATGAACATTCTCCGTATTATCACTAAGAATATGCCCATCACTAGCCCGAAGACTAAGCATTTGCTGGCTCGCCTTGGTCGTCTTCTCAAACTTAAAGAAATCTTTACAACATGTGTCTGAGGACAGTAAACCATTGACTCTCAGCCTGACTAAGGTACCGATACCATTTTCTTGAATTAATTCCTTAAGCCGAATTTGTTTTTCAAAGAGGAATTGACACCGTTTTTCATCACTAAGGACCTCAGCACCTTCCTGCAATCAAATAATTTATTGTTTCAAGGCATTGATACATAATTGTTTACTTTGAGAGCAATTGGTTTTGTATTGCTTACAGAAAACACGGATCTGTGCTTTAGCATAGTCCCACTATGCTAAAGAAACCGACAGAGATTGAGGAAACGATGTTGGAAATACACAACCTTTTCCCAAAAAACCACAAAGGATGATTTAAATTCACACCAATACAAAGGGTTATTACAACAAATATAGTAAGTTATAATCGATTAAATACCATATTATTTATGAATATTGTCATGTAATTGCCCTTGGTGAAGACCGTGCAATCACGGATGGAAACGAGCTTAATGAGGCGACAATCAATGGCGGATTTGCTATACACGCGTGGGAGGAAGAAGGCAAGAGGAAGAAGAAGCGGCGAGATTTACCTCATGGTCCGCACGCACCAGTGTCTTCACCCTGTGGAAAGTAACTCACAAACGAAAACGGAATTATGTACAAAAGGAATATTTATTAAGCGGTACCCGATAACAAAGGACGCGACGGTAAAAACTAAACCCCATAGTAAGCGCTCTTACACACAGACTTCGAACACAAGACAAATGGAAAGATAATTGAAAGAAACCGTTGTGTGCGCATTTGTGCTCATCTGTCTGGATGTCAGGAATCATCTGGCTCCTGAGCTCATCGCCCGACCACAGCTCCGGCTGGCGTGAATCGCTCGGGCATTGGAGCGAACACCGGCCTCACTGCACAGTCCGTCCCACACCACACATCACAGCACTCACACGCAGGCACCAGGAGAGGATGATCGTCGGTGCCCCACCGTCTTTCCAACGTCCACCAAGCGAAAGTCCAAACGGGAACGAAAAGGCAAGAAGGGAAGAGGTCCAAACGGGAGAGAAGGGGAGAGAGGTCCGGGCAGGATGAATCCAAGAACGAGAAGTCTGAAATGTCGGCCAGCGAGTGGTTTTACTGTCTGTCCCGTGACGTCAGCTCTCTTCCCCTCCAACCAGTGCGTCGTTTCCTTCACCAATCACGGGGCAGCTTCCTGCCTTTTCCCTGACCAATCACACGCCCTTCCCTACTCGGCCAATCGGTGACCTGCTCTCAACTCGCCCCTCCCCCTGTTAATCATGAGTTCTCCTGGGCGTGGCTCTTAGCCTGCCTGTTCGATGTTTGCTCATCATGCCGGCGTTGTGCGTGGCCGCTTCCGGTCTGTTCATCCGTAAGTCATTGTGGCGGCGGGGGATTAATTAATGTGTGCGCTAATGGGCCTAGCTAATGTATGTGATGTATTTCCATAAGGGACACCGGAATGATCACAGAGGGGACGACAGACCGGGGAATTAGCATAAACCCTAGAACTACTTAACATGCCCCATTCCTCGAAATGGGGACAAAGATACACCTTAATCCGACAAACCAGGCTAGACAGGGCCGGTATTCGTATAACTTCTTAATTTAAGACTACTCAACTGCTAAGTACCCCACTTTGCTGAGTGGGGTTGTTATCTTGAAATTCATAAACACTCTTAAGTACCCTGCTTACCTAAGTGCCCCGCTTAAAGTTATGAAGATTGTCTCAAGTGGTTTCCAAGGCTCGATGTCACATTTCATTTCCGTTTATGTTCATTTTATGTGGTTTGGTGACAGACCAATGACAGATATTACTGAGTTCCAAGGCCAAGTCATTGTTGAATTGTTATAAATGTCGTGTATGAAGAGCCGTCTTCTCACACTCAACATGGACAAGAGGAAGAGAAAACCGAATTTCTCCGAGATTGAGAAACTCCGACTAATGGATATGTATGAGAGAAATGTCGGTGATTCTCCATAAATTTGGGCCAACCGTTTCGTCCCCAAAAAACCACTTGGATTGGGAGAGAATATTGACGGCCCTGAATAGTCGTAATGCAGTGGCAAGGACATTGGCAGAGGTGCAAAAAAAGTGGCAAAACCTGTGCAGTATAATACAACAACAACAACAGGCATTTTAAGGCCATTTTCCCTGCAAGAGCAGGGGTTAGCCTTGCGGTCCCCATGACAATCTTCTCCATTTTGCCCTATTTTCTGCATCTCCCCTTGTTAACCCCCTTGCCCGCATTTCTTCTTCCACCATCTTTAGCCAAGTCTTTCTCGGTCTTCCCAATCCTCTACTTCCTTCTACATTCATTTCCATCACTCTTCTCAACCAGTCACTTTCATCCTTCCTCAACACATGACCAAACCATCTCAAACTGTTTCTCTTCACAGCATCCATCACAGGCTCTATTCCCATCATCTTTTGCAATTCATCATTTGTCTTCCTCTCTCTCTCAACGATACTCCACACATCCACCGAACCATTCGCATTTCCACCCTTTCCAGCCTTCGTTGCTGCTCTACGTTCATTACCCATGTCTCGCTCCCATAAATCATAACACTTCTCACACATGCAGCATACACCTTTCCCTTCAGCAGTATAATGAAGGAGGAATATCGGCAATACAAGAAGGAATTATCAAAGACAGGTAATTTCAGTATTTTTACATATGTATGCCTTTACCGATTCAAATTTGAACTCAATGCCTATATGGAAACAGTAGATTTTTAAATTTACAATTGAAAATTATAATAAAGTTGATAACAATGCATGTCAACTTTAAAAATGACATTTCTGTTATAGGTGGTGGGCCCGCCCCCAAGGAACCTTCGCCGTTGTCACAGAAGATTACCGTAATTTTGGGCGAGGATGACCCCACCATACATGGCATAGAAGGAGGAGTCGATAGTGAACTAATGGGAGAAAAGGCGAAGGAGAAATCTACTTCATCAAATTCAAGGTAGGCACAACCGAATCACATTGCATAATGAATGTTCAGTGCGTTGGAATCATATTGTTGCGGTTTTGAGTTTTGGTAACAGTCAGTATAATAAAGGTTAAATTCCCCCCTCATAGTTAGTCACACAAGCAACATGTAGCCTCGCGATAGTGTAGTTATCTCTTAGTATTTGTGAGCTTAGTCCTTTTCCGATGTTAGTTCTGCATTGAGTAGAGTAAGGAGAATAGGTCCTACTTCTACTTCCATTGACTGATAACCGCCTCCCTAGCCTCATGCTTCTTTGTGCTGCCTTTGGTTCATTTTGGCGCGAATTAACATGAGGCAGGCCTCGGAGGGTCGGGGCGGGACCGAATGAAGGCGGCAGAGGAGCTGACGGTAAGCCCGAGCTGCCAATCAGGGCTCAGAAGGTGTGGCGGCAGCACTGCGTCACAGGGCGTGGTTGGAAGGTTCGAGAGGGTTTGAGAAGGTTCGGGGCGTATCAATATAAGCCGTAGCGCATAGCCCCCAGGAGAGGTCTCGCGAGCAGCTGGATTGAAGAGAGCAGTATGAGGACTGAGTTTTCATTGAGTGGAGAAAGATGCGCATGAACCAGGATACGCGCTCGTATAAAGCGACGCTCGGTTGAGCTTGAAGCCGAGCCGCGTACAGTGCATTGAATTACGCGAGTGATAACGCGCTGTGTAACCACCAGCCACGCTGAGACGCGTATTTTCCTTCCTACCTCATCGGCTGCCTTTTGTTCGGGAGACGCGCTATGAGGATCCTTCCACCGCCTGCTTGCCTTCCTCGCGGGACGTGCGGGGACAGTGGAGACCCGGACGGGGCCGTTCCTGGACGACCATGTCAGCGCATTTGGCCGGAACATCAACCTGCCTGCAATCCCCTGTGTGAGTGTGACGGGCCCGAATTTGGGCGTTAAGAATAAGACTGTTTAAGTGCTGCTCTGTGTCTCTGCGTCCACCGATCATTGTACATATGTGTGGGAATAATAATTAAGCCTGTGTTCTTCCTTTCCATTCGATCGTTCCTGTGATTTCCTCATTGACTAAGCGTGGTACGAATAGAACCGCTCGAATCGGGTTCCACGACTAAAATCTGCACGGACCACGTGGTACTCAATCCGCTCGGTGTACCCAAATCACACGTGGCTCGTGCGAGGCTTGCTTCCCCGCTTCCGTGGTGGCGCAGGGATTTAGGTACGAGCGAGACTTGGTACCGAACCCTACCTTGTGTTTGTCCGGAAGAGGCATTTCAAGTCTCTCGGTTCCGCCAAGCCCAGAAAGAACAAGGGGTTTAATTCCCCCCCCCCGGGAAGGGTAAGAAGGGCGGCGGAGAACCGTAACATATCGAAATGTAAGCAATGCTTCGAACGTCTCTGTCACATATAATTGTCTTTCCTTACAGTTCATCCTGCACAACAAATGAAACTTCCTTGAACACCGATCCCATTCCGATGAATGAAAGTGATAGTGAAGTCCGTGGTCCATCCCCACCCCCATCAGCAGCAGTGTTCAATTTTACCAAGTGTTATGGACTAATGATTGTGGTTATGAGTATTGCTGTTGGTTCGAAGTATTCTAGATATTATGCTTGGTGACTTAAGGGAACGGGTTGTTGTGAGTAAAAGATTTAAAAGCGCTCCTGGTGCAATGTGGGAAAAATCCGGATCGAGACCGGAAGAGGTGGAGCGAAGAAAAGGGAGGTGGGAGGAGATCGGAAAGAGACGTGGTGGTGGAGGCTCCGGGCCGAGCGCTCGACGTACAGTGCGAGGGAACCTTGTGTCCTTAAAAGGGAGTTAGGTCGTTCAGAAATATCGCCGGAGTGCGGGGAGCCGGTGTCGCCGGGTATTCTCAGCACGGTTCCGGAGGATCCAGACCTTGAGAACCCGGGTTGGAGCGAAAGCCGCCCGCCATTCTGGCCACGCGAGCACCCTGCAGGGAACAGGCTTTCGTCGTGTCGGCTGGGCATTATTCCCTGGCGGATTGCCGGGAACGGCCGTGCCAGAGAGGGGCACGTGTGAATTCTACGGAGGCTCGCGGGTTGAACCGCAATGTGTACATCGGAGCGAATCTTTGTGAGGTTCCTCTCCACCGCTGTGTTGCTGGGGGCTGAGCACGTGACCTTGGGGTCGTCTCGCTCGTCGACGCCTCAATTCGAATCTTTGTGAGGTTCCTCTCCACCGCTGTGCTGCTGGGGGCTGAGCACGCGACCTCGGGGTCGTCTCGCTCGTCGACGCCTCAATTGACCATCGGGCCTCGACTCCCCGATCGCGAGAGCGCACAGAGACATTGGGACTTCGCCTTGGAGTGGAGCAGAGACATTGGGGGAGGTGCCGTGAGTGTGGGGTTGAGGGGCTTGATAAGGATATTATCGTAGGATTTGAAAGTGTGTGATTGCCCCATTGCTGTATGGCTTGCCCCATTGCGGTATGGCTCTTTGTGTGGGATTTATAATATATTTTGGTTTGTTTATAACCGGGTGGGGTTGCATCATTTGACTCGACTGTTTCATTCGCTGGTTCCAGTGAGGGATAAAAACATCTTTCTGCCGGGGACCCTCTCGGGGTCCGGAGGTCCACCGAGACCAGGGGTAAGGCGGGGGGGGGGGGGGGGGAGACCCCGTAACAGAAATTGGGGGCTCGTCCAAATTGATATTCGTGGACTCGCAATTGGGTCTGCGTCTGGGATCTAAAAAAAAAATTCCTAAATTTAGTCCGGGAAAGAATTCCCAAGTTTGGAACTTTTTCCAACATTCCCAATTTTTTTCCAAAAACAAACAACAACAACAACAACAACAACAACAAAAAAAATTTATATATATATATATGCTTGTTTTTGTTTGTTAGAAATTTCTTGTGTGAAGGTTAACAGGTGTTACCAGTAGTCACTATGGCGTTTGACGCAGAGAAGTTTACGGTGACCCCGAGTGAAGCACAGTTCAGAGCGTTAGTAAAATCGGACCTCTGGAAATTGGCCAAACATTTTAGCTTGGAGGTCCGAACTAATATGAGGAAGGCAGAGTTGCAGACAGTGGTGATACAATCTATGGTGGGATTAAAAGCATGGGAAGAGGTAGCCTGGGATTGGTTACCAGAAGAACAAGAAAATGTGGAGCTCCGGAAACTGGAGATGCAATTACGGAGCCAGGAAAGGGAAAAAGCACAGGAGCGAGAACTCCAGGAAAGGTTAGAAGAGAAACAAGCAGAAGAAAGGAGAGTGGAAAGAGAACTCCAGGAAAGGTTAAAAGTACTGGAAAGAGAACTCCAGGAGTGGTCAGAAGACAAAAAAACAGAGGAAAGGAGAGTGGAAAGAGAACTCCAGGAAAGGTTAGAAGACAAAAAAAGAGAGGAAAGGAGAGTGGAAAGAGACCTCGAAGCAGAGGAGAGAAGAGCCGAAAGGGAGTTAAAGGACCGTGAATTGGCGCGTCAGCAGGAAATTAAAGTCAAGGAGCTGGAGTTAATAAGAGAACGGGGAGAGGTACCATCCCTGCTGTGGTTCGACACCTCGCCAGAACACCTGGGATGTTCGCAGACATGTGAGGCTGGTCCCACCCTTCAATGAGAAGGAGGTAGCCAAGTTTTTTCCACACTTTGAGAAAGTGGCTCGACAGTTAAACTGGCCTGAGGAGTACTGGTCCATACTAGTGCAAAGTGTTCTGGTGGGTAAAGCTCAAGAGATTTATTCGGCTTTACCGATTGACCAGTGTGCAGATTATGAGGTATTGAAGAAACACCTTCTCAAAGCCTATGAATTGGTCCCGGAAGCTTACCGGCAGAAATTCCGGAATGCCAGGAGGAGGGAGAGTGAGACCCATGTGGAGTTTGCCAGATTGAAAGAAACCATGTTTGATAGGTGGTGCGATTTGAAAGGAGTTGGGAAAGACTTCGAACTATTGCGACAATTGATCCTGGTGGAGGAATTCCAACAGTATGTCCACGAGGACATTAAAATATACCTGGAGGAAAGGAAGGTACCAAAGTTGTATGAGGCGGCAACCATGGCAGATGACTATGCCTTAACACACAGGATGGGGTTCCACAAACCTAACTCCTCGCCTAGACTTAAACCGGGGAGCTACGGTGCATCCGGTGCGGAGAACGACAAGGCATGGGGGCGGCCTCGAGAGGATTATGGGGACCACTCTGATACCACAACTTTTCGAAATCAGAAGACTATGGGCCCAAGACAGCCTTATCTTCCGGGGGGCTCGAGACAGACCATGAGGTTCCCCTCCGGGCCTACTTGCGCCTTTTGCCGGAAACCTGGACACTTGATGTCCAGTTGTTACCTCATGAAAAGGGAAAACCCAGAACGGAATCAGACTAGTACGACTCCAAATGCGATGGCCATTGTGAGAAATCGCCCTCAAAAGGGTTACCGACCATTTATTTCCGAGGGGTTTGTATCACTGGATGGAGCCTCGACTAACCGGAGACCGGTTAGGATATTGAGGGACACAGGAGCACATCAATCTTTAAGGGTGTAGTACTGGTGAAAAATTGAGAAAACTACATAGGTACCTTTGAGAGGCCTTTACACAAAAACAAAGTCAAGTTAATATCTAATTTTCAGTTTTTCTTGAAAGATATAATCTTGGCTTTGACTCAGACCAGTTTCAACGCTTCTTTGTCATATTACATGCATATAATTTGCATAAATTAGACCGTCAAGAAAAAACAAGGAAAAACAAAGAACACATTTCTACTTCTATCTTCTATGTCACCTATCATTCTTTTCACACAAAACTTGGTACATGTATTATACATGTGTTACTCTACTACCTGATGAGAGTATTTTGTGAAATTATGTCAAATGTTCACTAATTAGCTAATTATGCCAATTACCAGATAAAACTTGGTTGTCCTTCAATAAATCCACAATGGCTACTCCTATAAACAAAAGCCTTCATCATTTTAAAGGAAGTGATATTCTGAATATCCTGTCCAAATTTCAGCCCAAAAGAATGATGCAAATTAAAGTTATAACAAATTTCATGCATGCAAAATGCAAAATATTATATTGAATTGAATTGAAATTTGAATTTTTCAATATTTAGGGGTACTTCTATGACCTCTAATAGCATGTGATTCTTGTTTATAAGACTAAAAGGAAACTGTTCAGCTAAAAAGAAAATCAAAAAAAAAATCACCTGTTCACCAGTACTACACCCTTTATGCTTGAAGGCATCTTGCCATGGTCCGAGGAGACGGCAACGGGGGATAGTGTTCGTTTACAGGGGATTGGTGGCTGTGTTAGTGCTCCACTTCATGTCATCCATTTGGAGTCCGATTTGGTGTCAGGACCGGTCACCGTCGGTTTACAAGCCACGCTTCCTGTAGAGGGAGTATCGGTGGTTATCGGGAATGATTTGGCCGGTGGTCAAGTTTATGGTAACCCGAGGGTTGGTAAAGAGCCCAGCAGGGAAAATAACACCACACCGGTTCGGGATGGCGACAAAAGTACCAAGTTATTTGTAGGGGGACTGAACTTCAAAACAGAGGAAGAAGTTCTGACCTCTGTCTTCAACAGATATGGGCCGCTTGTGGAAGTGCGGTTGGTAAAAGACAGGGAAACACAACAGTCAAGAGGGTTCGGCTTTGTCACGTTTGCAAGCACAAAAGACACCAGAGAGGCAGAGAAGAATTGGAATGGCAAGGATTTGGAGGGTCGGACCATAACAGTAGGGAAGGCATTTTGTAGGCGTCGAGAGGTCTACAGAAGAGGACAACTTGGCGGTAGTTTTGGTGGTGGCCGCAGCCGATATTACTCTGGAGGCTCCCAGAGTTACGGCATCTCCCGAAAGAATGATTATCAGGGTAGCGGCCGAGAAGGAGACCGCTATTCCCGTGACGACTGTGACAAGTGGTCCCACCGTAATTATTAGGAGTCCGGAGAAGTGGAAGCACGGAATGCGGCGGAGCCCAGATTCCTACACGGACTAACCGTGAACTCCACGTTCCTGAAGGCGTCCATGTAGTGAATACTCGGCTTGGCCTCCTGGAAAAAGTGCTGTCGAGTTACTTAACTTTGGATTTTTTGATCATCCCCTTAACCTTCATTCAAAAAATGAAAAATAAAAATCAGAAGTTGATGAGATGGAGTTTGGCTTTGCAGGGGTTCGACTTGGAAATTGAACATGTAAAGGGCTGGGACAATGTCGTGGCTGACGCTTTGTCCAGAGGGAGTTAATTTTCGGAAAGCTCTGGGGGGAGGGGGGGGGGGGGGTGAAAGTTTGTTGTTTTATTTTTGGGGAAACATGGATTACTGGTGTTGGTTTCAAGAATTTGCCGACAAAGAAAGTTTTCGCGATGTTCAAACTTTCTTTCTTGAGGGGGGGAAGTGTTGCGGACTAATGATTGTGGTTATGAGTATTGCTGTTGGTTCGAAGTATTCTAGATATTATGCTTAGTGACTTAAGGGAACGGGTTGTTGTGAGTAAAAGATTTAAAAGCGCTCCTGGTGCAATGTGGGAAAAATCCGGATCGAGACCGGAAGAGGTGGAGCGAAGAAAAGGGAGGTGGGAGGAGATCGGAAAGAGACGTGGTGGTGGAGGCTCCGGGCCGAGCGCTCGACGTACAGTGCGAGGGAACCTTGCGTCCTTAAAAGGGAGTTCGGTCGTTAAGAAATATCGCCGGAGTGCGGGGAGCCGGTGTCGCCAGGTATTCTCAGCAAGGTCCCGGAGGATCCAGACCTTGAGAACTTTCCTATGTTAGTTCTGCGTTGAGTGGAGTAAGGAGAATAGGTCCTACTTCTACTTCCATTGACTATCCCGCCTTCCTAGCCTCATGCCTCTTTGTGCTGCCTTTGGTTCATTTTGGCGCGAATTAACATGAAGCAGGCCTAGGAGGGTCGGGGCGGAACCGAATGAGGGCGGCAGAGGAGCTGATGGTAAGCAGGAGCTGCCAATCAGGGCTCAGAGGGTGTGGCGGCAGCACTGCGTCACAGGGAATGGTTGGAAGGTTCGAGAGGGTTCGAGAAGGTTCGGGCGTATCAATATAAGCCGTTGCGCAAAGCCCCCAAGAGAGGACTCGCGAGCAGCTGGATTGAAGAGTGCAGTATGTGGACTGAGTTGGCATTGAGTGGAGAAAGACGTGCATGAACCAGGATATCCGCTCGTATAAAGCGACGCTCGGTTGAGCTTGAAGCCGAGCCGCGTACAGTGCATTGAGTTACGCGAGTGACAACGCGCTGTGTAACCGCCAGCCGCGCTGAGAGACGCGTATTTTCCTTCCTACCTCATTGGCTGCCTTTTTTTCGGGAGACGCGCTACGAGGATCCTTCCACTGCCTGCTTGCCTTCCTCGCGGGACGTGCGGGACCGTGGAGAACCGGACGGGGCCGTTCCTGGACGACCAAGTCGGCGCGTTTGGCCGGAACATTAACCTGCCTGCAATCCCCTGTGTGAGTGTGATGGGCCTGAGTCTGGACCTTAGAGAATAAGACTGTTTAAGTGCTGCTCTGTGTCTCTGCGTCCACAGATCATTGTACATTCGTGTGGGAATAATAATTAAAACCTGTGTTCTTCCATTCCATTCGATCGTTCCTGTGATTTCATCATTGACTAAGCATGGTACGAATAGAACCGCTCGAATCGGGTTCCACTACTAAAAACTGCACGGACCACGTGGTACTCAATCTGCTCGGTGTACCCAAATCACACATGGCTCGTGCGAGGCTTGCTTCCCCGCTTCCGTGGTGGCGCAGGGATTTAGGTACGAGCGAGACTTGGTACCGAACCCTACCTTGTGTTTGTCCGGAAGAGGCATTTCAAGTCTCTCGGTTCCGCCAAGCCCAGAAAGAACAAGGGGTTTAATCCCCCCTTAGTAGGGGTAAGAAGGGCGGCGGAGAACCGTAACATTTGGTAGTCAGGAGTGGGGATTTCGAACCTTGGGAAAAAATTTTGGACACCAATTGTACATATTAGCCGTAACAATTGGTGTCCAGGAGTGGGATTTGGAACCCTAACAATATTTTTTTGGACTAATTGGCCCCAAATTGTGAGCGGACCGAAATTAAATTTTTAAAAGCAAAATTTATATTCGTACCATGGCTAGCCAAGACGGTCGAATGCCGGTGGGGGTAGAAGTAAAGGTAGAATTAATGACCCAAGACTAGGAGAGACAGTTGGTGGTGGAGGCTGAAAAGGGTGCGGCAGATGGCAAAGAAAATGTCGGCCCCTCGTACGTGACGGCGATAGCCGGGCCCGCAGTTCCAATGGACTGGGGCCTTTTTATGGTGCATTTCAGTGCATCTATGGAGGGTGACCGTAAGGGAATGGATGCAATGATGGCTACCCGGGGGATCGACATGGAAAAAATGAGGAACGAAGCAAGGTACAACTGGGATGGATTTCAGGAGCAAATAAACACCACGATAAAAAGAATAGGGGAGGACATAAGGCGCAGGTCGAGCGGGAAGGTCGCGGTGGTACGTGACGAGGTGAAGCGATGTGAGGAGCGCGTGGGGAGCGAGCTTGGGCAGAGCGCAGCTAAGTTGACCGAGGGTATGGAAATCGCGAAACTGGGTGTAAAAAAGCCGACGGTCACCGAATTGGAAAAGAAAATTTTATTGGCGCCGGCCATCATCGAAGAAAAAGAAATAATTCAAATTGAAGAAACAATTGGGGCTGAAGAGACAGTAGAATCGGGAAATGAATCGCAGGAGAAAGTAATGGGATGCGCACAAAGTTTGTATTTGCATCGCGATGTCGGGCTTGCAAACTAAATGGAAAGTTTGCAGGTGCTGCCAGAGAAGAAGGTCCCCGAGGTGAGTGGGAAATGTGGCGTGAATGGGGTTTTGGCGCGCTTGGGAGATAAACGAAACCCGGGCGGTCATGGAAGGTCCATTGTGCGGTGTACGAGGGCGACTGGCGCGTGTGAGAGAAAAGTGTGCACCCGAGCGTGAGTGTATCACGGAATGTGTGCGGGAAGAGTGTAACAGGAGAGTGTGATACAGAGAGTGTGCAGGAGTGCACACCAGAGCGTGTTGCAGAATGTGTAACAGGAGAGTGTGTTACAGAGAGTGTGCAGGAGTGCACACCAGAGCGTGTTGCAGGGTGTGTACCAGGAGAGTGCACACCCGGGGGTGTTACAGAGTGTGTAACGGAGTTTGTGAACAGCATGAGTGCGCCTAGGTGTGCAGGTGCGAGTACGGTGTGCGAGGGAGAATGCACACCAGCGGACGTGGAAGGAGAGTGTGCTGTAACAGAATGTACGGAGTGTATGGGAGGCATGGGGACGCCTCGGTGTGCGAGTGCGGAGTGGGTCGCGAGTGGAGAGAACGCGGCTCAAGCATCAACACCGACCGGGGTAGCGTTTAGCACGAGTTTGGGTTAGGGTTAGGGTTAGGAGTTGGAGCGAAAGCTGCCCGCCATTCTGGCCACGCGACCACCCTGCAGGGAACAGGCTTTCGTCGTGTCGGCTGGGCATTATTCCCTGGTGGATTGCCGGGAACGGCCGTGCCAGAGAGGGGCACGTGCAAATTCTACGGAGGCTCGTGGGTTGAACCGCAACGTGTACATCGGAGTGAATCTTTGTGAGGTTCCTCTCCACCGCTGTGTTGCTGGGGGCTGTGCACGTGACCTCGGGGTCGTCTCGCTCGTCGACACCTCAATTCGAATCTTTGTGAGGTTCCTCTCCACCGCTGTGCTGCTGGGGGCTGAGCACGCGACCTCGGGTTCGTCTCACTCGTCGACGCCTCAATTCGAATCTTTGTGAGGTTCCTCTCCACCGCTGTGCTGCTGGGGGCTGAGCACGCGACCTCGGGGTCTACTCGCTCGTCGACGCCTCAATTGACCATCGGGCCTCGACTCCCCGATCACGGGAGCGCACAGAGACATTGGGACTTCGCCTTGGAGTGGAGCAGAGACATTGGGGGAGGTGCCGTGAGTGTGGGGTTGAGGGGCTTGATAAGGATATTATCGTAGGATTTGAAAGTGTGTGATTGCCCCATTGCTGTATGGCTTGCCCCATTGCGGTATGGCTCTTTGTGTGGGATTTATAATATATTATGGTTTGCTTATAGCTGGGTGGGGTTGCATCATTTGACTCGACTGTTTCATTCGCTGGTTCCAGTGAGGGATAAAAACATCTTTCTCCTGGGGACCCTCTCGAGGTCCGGAGGTCCACAGAGACAAGGGGTAAGGCGGGGGGGGGGACCCCGTAACAGAAATTGGGGGCTCGTCCAAATTGATATTCGTGGACTCGCAATTGGGTCTGCGTCCGGGATCTAAAAAAAAAATCCTAAATTTAGTCCGGGAAAGAATTCCCAAGTTTGGAACTTTTTCCAACATTCCCAAATTTTTTCCAAAAAAAAAAAAAAATTTTTTTTATATATACTTGTTTTTGTTTGTCAGAAATTTATTGTGTGAAGGTTAACAGGTGTTACCAGTAGTCACTATGGCGTTTGACGCAGAGAAGTTTACGGTGACCCCGAGTGAAGCACAGTTCAGAGCGTTAGTAAAATCGGACCTCTGGAAATTGGCCAAACATTTTAGCTTGGAGGTCCGAACTAATATGAGGAAGGCAGAGTTGCAGACAGTGGTGATACAATCTATGGTGGGATTAAAAGCATGGGAAGAGGTAGCCTGGGATTGGTTACCAGAAGATCAAGAAAATGTGGAGCTCCGGAAACTGGAGATGCAATTACGGAGCCAGGAAAGGGAAAAAGCACAGGAGCGAGAACTCCAGGAAAGGTTAGAAGAGAAACAAGCAGAAGAAAGGAGAGTGGAAAGAGAACTCCAGGAAAGGTTAAAAGTACTGGAAAGAGAACTCCAGGAGTGGTCAGAAGACAAAAAAACAGAGGAAAGGAGAGTGGAAAGAGACCTCGAAGCAGAGGAGAGAAGAGCCGAAAGGGAGTTAAAGGACCGTGAATTGGCGCGTCAGCAGGAAAATAAAGTCAAGGAGCTGGAGTTAATAAGAGAACGGGGAGAGGTACCATCCCTGCTGACTGGTTCGACACCTCGCCAGAACACCTGGGATGTTGGCAGACATGTGAGGCTGGTCCCACCCTTCAATGAGAAGGAGGTAGCCAAGTTTTTTCCACACTTTGAGAAAGTGGCTCGACAGTTAAACTGGCCTGAGGAGTACTGGTGCAAAGTGTTCTGGTGGGTAAAGCTCAAGAGATTTATTCGGCTTTACCAATTGACCAGTGTGCAGATTATGAGGTATTGAAGAAACACCTTCTCAAAGCCTATGAATTGGTCCTGGAAGCTTACCGGCAGAAATTCCGGAATGCCAGGAGGAGGGAGAGTGAGACCCACGTGGAGTTTGCCAGATTGAAAGAAACCATGTTTGATAGGTGGTGCGATTTGAAAGGAGTTGGGAAAGACTTCGAACTATTGCGACAATTGATCCTGGTGGAGGAATTCCAACAGTATGTCCACGAGGACATTAAAATATACCTGGAGGAAAGGAAGGTACCAAAGTTGTATGAGGCGGCAACCATGGCAGATGACTATGCCTTAACACACAGGATGGGGTTCCACAAACCTAACTCCTCGCCTAGACTTAAACCGGGGAGCTACGGTGCATCCGGTGCGGAGAACGACAAGGCATGGGGGCGGCCTCGAGAGGATTATGGGGACCACTCTGATACCACAACTTTTCGAAATCAGAAGACTATGGGCCCAAGACAGCCTTATCTTCCGGGGGGCTCGAGACAGACCATGAGGTTCCCCTCTGGGCCTACTTGCGCCTTTTGCCGGAAACCTGGACACTTGATGTCCAGTTGTTACCTCATGAAAAGGGAAAACCCAGGACGGAATCAGACTAGTACGACTCCAAATGCGATGGCCATTGTGAGCAATCGCCCTCAAAAGGGTTACTGACCATTTATTTCCGAGGGGTTTGTATCACTGGATGAAGCCTCGACTAACCGGAGACCGGTTAGGATATTGAGGGACACAGGAGCACATCAATCTTTAATGCTTGAAGGCATCTTGCCATGGTCCGAGGAGACGGCAACGGGGGATAGTGTTCGTTTAAGGGGATTGGTGGCTGTGTTAGTGCTCCACTTCATGTCATCCATTTGGAGTCCGATTTGGTGTCAGGACCGGTCACCGTCGGTTTACAAGCTACGCTTCCTGTAGAGGGAGTATCTGTGGTTATCGGGAATGATTTGGCCAGTGGTCAAGTTTATGGTAACCCGAGGGTTGGTAAAGAGCCCAGCAGGGAAAATAACACCACACCAGTTCGGGATGGTGACAAAAGTACCAAGTTATTTGTCGGGGGACTAAACTTCAAAACAGAGGAAGAAGTTCTGACCTCTGTCTTCAACAGATAGGGGCCGCTTGTGGAAGTGCGGTTGGTAAAAGACAGGGAAACACAACAGTCAAGAGGGTTCGGCTTTGTCACGTTTGCAAGCACAAAAGACGCCAGAGAGGCAGAGAAGAATTGGAATGGCAAGGATTTGGAGGGTCAGACCATAACAGTAGGGAAGGCATTTTGTAGGCGTCGAGAGGTCTACAGTAGAGGACAACTTGGCGGTAGTTTTGGTGGTGGCCGCAGCCGATATTACTCTGGAGGCTCCCAGAGTTACGGCATCTCCCGAAAGAATGATTATCAGGGTAGCGGCCGAGAAGGAGACCGCGATTCCCGTGACTACTGTGACAAGTGGTCCCACCGTAATTATTAGGAGTCCGGAGAAGTGGAAGCACGGAATGCGGCGGAGCCGCCGAGCCCAGATTCCTACACGGACTAACCGTGAACTCCACGTTCCTGAAGGCGTCCATGTAGTGAACTTTCCTCCCCGGACTAACCGTGAACTCCATCTTCCTAAAGGCGTCCATGTAGTGAATACTCGGCTTGGCCTCCCGGAAAAAGTGCTGTCGAGTTACTTAACTTTGGATTTTTTGATCAACTCCTTAACCTCCATTCAAAAAATGAAAAATAAAAATCAGAGGTTGATGAGATGGAGTTTGGCTTTGCAGGGGTTCAACTTGGAAATTGAACATGTAAAGGGCCGGGACAATGTCGTGGCTGACGCTTTGTCCAGAGGGAGTTAATTTTCGGAAAGCTCTGGGGGGGTGGGGTGAAAGTTTGTTGTTTTATTTTTGGGGAAACATGGATTACTGGTGTTGGTTTCAAGAATTTGCCGACAAAGAAAGTTTTCGCGATGTTCAAACTTTCTTTCTTGAGGGGGGGAAGTGTTGCGGACTAATGATTGTGGTTATGAGTATTGCTGTTGGTTCGAAGTATTCTAGATATTATGCTTAGTGACTTAAGGGAATTGGTTGTTGTGAGTAAAAGATTTAAAAGCTCTCCTGGTGCAATGTGGGAAAAATCCGGATCGAGACCGGAAGAGGTGGAGCGAAGAAAAGGGAGGTGGGAGGAGATCGGAAAGAGACGTGGTGGTGGAGGCTCTGGGCCGAGCGCTCGACGTACAGTGCGAGGGAACCTTGCGTCCTTAAAAGGGAGTTCGGTCGTTAAGAAATATCGCCGGAGTGCGGGGAGCCGGTGTCGCCGGGTATTCTCAGTAAGGTTCCGGAGGATCCAGACCTTGAGAACCCGGGTTGGAGCTAAAGCTGCCCGCCATTCTGGCCACACGAGCACCCTGCAGGGATCAGGCTTTCGTCGTGTCAGCTGGGCATTATTCCCTGGTGGATTGCCGGGAACGGCCGTGCCAGAGAGGGGCACGTGCGAATTATACGGAGGCTCACGGGTTGAACCGCAACGTGTACATCGGAGCGAATCTTTGTGAGGTTCCTCTCCACCGCTGTGTTGCTGGGGGCTGAGCACATGACCTCGGGGTCGTCTCGCTCGTCGACGCCTCAATTCGAATCTTTGTGAGGTTCCTCTCCACCGCTGTGCTGCTGGGGGCTGAGCACGCGACCTCGGGGTCGTCTCGCTCGTCGACGCCTCAATTGACCATCGGGCCTTGACTCCCCGATCGCGGGAGCGCACAGAGACATTGGGACTTCGCCTTGGAGTGGAGCAGAGACATTGGGGGAGGTGCCGTGAGTGTGGGGTTGAGGGGCTTGATGAGGATATTATCGTAGGATTTGAAAGTGTGTGATTGCCCCATTGCTGTATGGCTTGCCCCATTGCGGTATGGCTCTTTGTGTGGGATTTATAATATATTGTCACGAATTTGAGAAGTGTAACGGATTTGAGAAGTGTAACGAATTTGAGAAGTGTAACAATTTTGAGAAAGTGTAACGAATGTGAAAAGTATGGTTTTGTTGTTTGTAACTGACCCTCGTAATGTAAAGAATGGTCGCAGCTCGTCCTCTTAGTTAATTCCAGAAACCTACACACAGGACACGATATATCCTTTTAAATAGTTCGTCCCTTATTCTCTGTAGGCTAAGGATGTGTTTCCCACTAGTTTGACTCTTCATTGCACCGAATTAAATAAGAGTAGGCCCTCCGACACCCCATGGCAGCTTCCAGGTGCCAGGTTTGCCACTTTGTTGCAATTGACACTTTAAGCACTTTGCTGCATTTTCATCTGCCGTCCACTTTGCTGCATTTGACTCCATTACGCACGAGGTAACGCCGAAGAAGAAAGGCGGGTCTCCACCTCGTCATAGAGGGGAGGAGTAAGTCGGCCCCGCTCATCCAACCCAGAACGAGGGGTTTGGCTTGAGAGGGCGGAGAGAGAGAACGCTTGGGGGAGGTTCGCAAAGGGTGAAGGGCGGGGCCTATATAACGCCCCTCCCCCTCCCCCCCATTCCCCTCCCCTCCTCCTCCCCCCTCCCCTCCTCCCTCCCCTTCCCCTTCCCCCCTTCCCCCCTTTCCCCTCCCCCTCTCCCCTCCCCCTCTCCCCTCCCCCCCGTTCCCCTCCCCTTCTCTTCCCCTCCTCCTCCCCCTTAACACCAGGGGGGTTGACTCAGCCTGTCATCCCACCGAGGTCGGCAAATTGAGTACCAGTTCACTGGTAATTCCCTGTGTGCCGCAAGAGGCGCCTAACAGGGTTGGCGGCACGAACCCGGAAGTCGGAACTCATTGTCGTCAAATAAATGTAGCATGTATGTTTCACTCTTTGTCACATGCCGTTGGTCCCATGTCAATCGGATGAAGTTGAAAAATTAACGTTACGAATGTTCTCTGGGACGTACTGATTCCGAATAATGAAGTTGAAAAATTAACGTTCCGAAATACGCTAATTACGCTAATAGAAGCGCTGGCGCTGCGAAGCGCTAGAGGGAGCGCTGCGCTCCCTCCCTTCGATTCCCTCCCTCTTCTGCTAGCGCTTCTGCGCTAATACGCTAATTTTAAAACCCGAAGTTTTAAAAAATTTAAGGTGTGCTGTAGTTGCCCTGAGACGTACTGATTCCGAATATGCCTTTGGTGAAGGACAGATCTATGAAGGACCGATCTATGAAGGACCGATCTATGAAGGACCGATCTATGAAGGACCGATCTATGAAGGACCGATATACCGACCGATCTATGAAGGACCGATATAGTTTGTGATCTATTCATTTAGTGCAACCTATAATACTCACTGTTTATCCAAAATGGTTGTTGACTATTTGATTCCGAACTTCCATCCCAATGCGTCTGTCCGGCAATACAACCACATTCTCTTCATCGTCATCATCTGGTTGTGGTTGTAACTCGATGGGTTCCTCGTCAAAATCAGGTAATCCTCTATTTATTGCAATATTGTGGAGAATGGCACAAGTTGCAATAATTTCGCAGGCCTTCTGTGGTGAGTATCGAAGTTGACCATTCCTCGTTCAACCAAACAACGTGTTCGTTTGTGAGCTCGGTTGTATCGTCGCTGCATTGCAGTGGTTGGGTTCAAAAATGGTGTCATTAACCACGGTCGCACAGGATATCCACCATCTCCAAGAAGAACTTCTTCACCCATTCTTGTTTCCATTCTCTGTGCCAATGCACTCTCTCTCAATATGACAGAATCATGGGTACTGCCTGGCCATTTTGCCACAATGTTAATGAAACGGCATTGTGCATCCATTACTACCTGAGTATTGATAGAATAGTAATTTTTCCTATTCACATATCGCCATTCATGTTGTGTTGGACCCAGGATCTATATGTGAGTTCCATCAATGACACCCATCACTCCTGGGAAATTAGCAATGTCGTAAAAATCTGCAACTATATCCTGTATATTTGCCGGGGATGGAAATTTCACAGCTCTCCCCATCAATGGAAGCAGTGCATTGTTTACCTGTGAAATGATACGGCATAAGCTTGGTTGAGATATATGAACTGTACCTCCTGTCACCTGTTGGAATGATCCTGTCGCATAAAAACGTAAGGCTGCGAGGAGTTTCAGTTCAGTTGGAAGAGCGTGGTTACTAAATGTCCTTGGTTCGAGGTCAATGCGAATAATATCAGCAAGATCCAGTATTGTTTGATAAAGCTGAAGGTCATTGTAAATTTCCAATGAGTGAACTCTGTCACGAAAAACACGTTCGCGACGCATTGCCCGCCTTGGGTCTATATCAAACTGCACTGCTCACATCAGATCTGCCATATCCCTTGAGCGAACTGAACCGAATGACAGAATATTCAATCTCGTAACCACCCACCCTAAAGTTAAGACTGCCTCGGAGGTGTCTTAAATTTAGGGGCCGATTTAAGTGAGTTCCATGAGATAAGTAGCATATTGAATTCCACTTGTTCGGTCCACTTAAGTTAAGATGGTACTTAGTGGCTCCACTTAGACTTAAGTAGCTTTATGAATACCGGCCCAGGTCCCTGACTTACGTACATCGAGAAGATTCTTCTTCTTCGTGACATCGGAGCACCTACCTATGCAGATCTACCTAAATCTATATATCCCACTACCCCACCAACATAACAATATATTCACACCACCACCAAGGATTATTATAACAAATATAGTAAGTTATAATCGATTAATTACCATATTATTGATGAATGTATTCACACCACCACCAAAGGTTATTATAACAAATATAGTAAGTTATAATCGATTAATTACCATATTATTTATGAATATATTCACACCACCACCAAAGGTTATCTATCTATAATTCCAGTAATCTCTGTGTGTGTGTGTGTCTGTCTGTGTGTTTGTTTGTCTGTGACCGCTGTTTCTCGACAACCACGGGTCCGATATACTTGAAACTTGCCAGGTATATTGCTGGGGACCCGAGGATGTGCCTTTTCAAGGTTTCATATTAATCGGACAATTACTTACCGAGATATGTCCAAAAAACGCTTCAACCAATCAGAGAGCAGCGAGCTATCACGTGTGCCGAACGTGGCGATCAGACTCTGCCTCGGACGGCACATTTGACAGCGTATTCATTTATTTCACGTTGGAAAACTATGTTGCCGTTAAACTATGTTTTAAAACGAATTCAAACTGCGATTAAATTAAAACGATTCATCCTAACTGCGATTTGCGAACTTCCGGACAGTGACGACTGTCCGGCAGCACGCTTTCCGGCATCCAATCACAGAACGCTTTGTTGCGTAGGCGTGGCCGATGTGAGACGAGCGGAGCTGAGCGCGTTACGAGCTGACCGCCATTACGGTACGTAATTCGATTTCTTATGCGCATTATTTCTCCCAATTCATTCATCTCCCAATTTCTCCCAATTCAATTCGTATCACTAATAAAAACGAATTTGCGATTCATTCGCTTTCCTGCGCGTTTGTGCACGCGATGGCGATTGCTTTACCAAACTCCGGAAGCCGTTCGCTTTGGACCAAACCATTGCATGAGGGGGGGGTTCTGTGGTCGTTGCGAATGGACCAAACCATTCATGTAAATAGAGGGGGGGGATTGTCACTGTACTCGCAAGCCGTTCGCCGTTCGCTTTGGCGTTGCGAATGAACCAAACCATTTCATGTAAATAGAGGGGGGGGGGATATAATTTTAGATATATATATAGTACGGGCATTGGCAAGGAACGGGCACCCACGTACGGGCAATGCCCTAGTCTATCTATAATTCCAGTAATCTCTGTGTGTGTGTGTGTCTGTCTGTGTGTTTGTTTGTCTGTGACCGCTGTTTCTCGACAACCACGGGTCCGATATACTTGAAACTTGCCAGGTATATTGCTGGGGACCCGAGGATGTGCCTTTTCAAGGTTTCATATTAATCGGACAATTACTTACCGAGATATGTCCAAAAAACGCTTCAACCAATCAGAGAGCAGCGAGCTATCACGTGTGCCGAACGTGGCGATCAGACTCTGCCTCGGACGGCACATTTGACAGCGTATTCATTTATTTCACGTTGGAAAACTATGTTGCCGTTAAACTATGTTTTAAAACGAATTCAAACTGCGATTAAATTAAAACGATTCATCCTAACTGCGATTTGCGAACTTCCGGACAGTGACGACTGTCCGGCAGCACGCTTTCCGGCATCCAATCACAGAACGCTTTGTTGCGTAGGCGTGGCCGATGTGAGACGAGCGGAGCTGAGCGCGTTACGAGCTGACCGCCATTACGGTACGTAATTCGATTTCTTATGCGCATTATTTCTCCCAATTCATTCATCTCCCAATTTCTCCCAATTCAATTCGTATCACTAATAAAAACGAATTTGCGATTCATTCGCTTTCCTGCGCGTTTGTGCACGCGATGGCGATTGCTTTACCAAACTCCGGAAGCCGTTCGCTTTGGACCAAACCATTGCATGAGGGGGGGGTTCTGTGGTCGTTGCGAATGGACCAAACCATTCATGTAAATAGAGGGGGGGGATTGTCACTGTACTCGCAAGCCGTTCGCCGTTCGCTTTGGCGTTGCGAATGAACCAAACCATTTCATGTAAATAGAGGGGGGGGGGATATAATTTTAGATATATATATAGTACGGGCATTGGCAAGGAACGGGCACCCACGTACGGGCAATGCCCTAGTCTATCTATAATTCCAGTAATCTCTGTGGGTATGTTTGTCTGTGACCGCTGTTTCTCGACAACCACGGGTCCGATATACTTTAAACTTGCCAGGTATATTGCTGGGGACCCGAGGATGTGCCTTTTCAAGGTTTCATATTAATCGGACAAGTAGTTACCGAGCTATGTCCAAAAAACGATTCAACCAATCAGAGAGCAGCGAGTTATCACGTGTGCCGAACGTGGCGAACAGACTCTGCCTCGGACGGCACATTTGAGAGCGTATTCATTTATTTCACGTTGGCAAACTATGTTGCCGCTATGTTGGCGTTAAACTATGTTTTAAAACTAATTAAAACTAATTTGCGATTCTTTCGCTTTCCTGCGCGTTTGTGCACGCTATGGCGATTTCTTTACCAAACTCCGCAAGCCGTTCGCTTTGGACCAAACCATTTCATGTAAATAGAGGGGGGGGATTGTCACCGTACTCGCAAGCCGTTCGCTTTGGACCAAACCATTTCATGTAAATAGAGGGGGGGGGGGATTGTCACCGTACTCGCAAGCCGTTCGCTTTGGCTTTGCGAATGGACCAAACCATTTCATGTAAATAGAGGGGGGGGGATATAATTTTAGATATATATATAGTACGGGCATGCCCTAGTTATAACAAATATAGTAAGTTATAATAGATTATTAATTACCGTATTATTTATGAATATATTCACACCACCACCAAAGGTTATTATAACAAATATAGTAAGTTATAATCGATTAATTACCATATTATTTATGAATATATTCACACCACCACCAAAGGTTATCTATCTATAATTCCAGCAATCTCTGTGTGTCTGTGTGTCTGTGTGTCTGTGTGTCTGTGTGTTTGTCTGTGACCGCTGTTTCTCGACAACCACGGGTCCGATATACTTGAAACTTGCCAGGTATATTGCTGGGGACCCGAGGATGTGCCTTTTCAAGGTTTCATATTAATCGGACAATTACTTACCGAGCTATGTCCAAAAAACGCTTCAACCAATCAGAGAGCAGCGAGCTATCACGTGTGCCGAACGTGGCGATCAGACTCTGCCTCGGACGGCACATTTGACAGCGTATTCATTTATTTCACGTTGGAAAACTATGTTGCCGTTAAACTATGTTTTAAAACGAATTCAAACTGCGATTAAATTAAAACGATTCATCCTAACTGCGATTTGCGAACTTCCGGACAGTGACGACTGTCCGGCAGCACGCTTTCCGGCATCCAATCACAGAACGCTTTGTTGCGTAGGCGTGGCCGATGTGAGACGAGCGGAGCTGAGCGCGTTACGAGCTGACCGCCATTACGGTACGTAATTCGATTTCTTATGCGCATTATTTCTCCCAATTCATTCATCTCCCAATTTCTCCCAATTCAATTCGTATCACTAATAAAAACGAATTTGCGATTCATTCGCTTTCCTGCGCGTTTGTGCACGCGATGGCGATTGCTTTACCAAACTCCGGAAGCCGTTCGCTTTGGACCAAACCATTGCATGAGGGGGGGGTTCTGTGGTCGTTGCGAATGGACCAAACCATTCATGTAAATAGAGGGGGGGGATTGTCACTGTACTCGCAAGCCGTTCGCCGTTCGCTTTGGCGTTGCGAATGAACCAAACCATTTCATGTAAATAGAGGGGGGGGGATATAATTTTAGATAGATATATAGTACGGGCATATATATAGTACGGGCATGCCCTAGTTATAACAAATATAGTAAGTTATAATAGATTATTAATGACCATATTATTTATGAATATATTCACACCACCACGTAAGTTATAATAGATTAATTACCATATTATTTATGAATATATTCACACCACCACCAAAGGTTATTATAACAAATATAGTAAGTTATAATAGATTAATTACCATATTATTTATGAATATATTCACACCACCTCCAAAGGTTATTAAAACAAATATAGTCAGTTATAATCGATTTATTAATTACCGTATTATTTATGAATATATTCACACCACCACCAAAGGTTATTATAACAAATATAGTAAGTTATAATCGATTAATTACCATATTATTTATGAATATATTCACACCACCACCAAAGGTTATTATAACAAATATAGTAAGTTATAATAGATTAATTACCATATTATTTATGAATATATTCACACCACCACCAAAGGTTATTATAACAAATATAGTAAGTTATAATAGATTAATTACCATATTATTTATGAATATATTCACACCAGCACCAAAGGTTATTAAAACAAATATAGTAAGTTATAATCGATTATTAATTACCGCATTATTTATGAATATATTCACACCACCACCAAAGGTTATTATAACAAATATAGTAAGTTATAATCGATTAATTACCATATTATTTATGAATATATTCACACCACCACCAAAGGTTATTATAACAAATATAGTAAGTTATAATCGATTAATTACCATATTATTTATGAATATATTCACACCACCACCAAAGGTTATTATAGCAAATATAGTGAGTTATAATAGATTATTAATGACCATATTATTTATGAATATATTCACACCACCACGTAAGTTATAATAGATTAATTACCATATTATTTATGAATATATTCACACCACCACCAAAGGTTATTATAACAAATATAGTAAGTTATAATAGATTAATTACCATATTATTTATGAATATATTCACACCACCACCAAAGGTTATTAAAACAAATACAGTAAGTTATAATCGATTATTAATTACCGTATTATTTATGAATATATTCACACCACCACCAAAGGTTATTATAACAAATATAGTAAGTTATAATCGATTAATTACCATATTATTTATGAATATATTCACACCACCACCAAAGGTTATTATAACAAATATAGTAAGTTATAATAGATTATTAATGACCATATTATTTATGAATATATTCACACCACCACGTAAGTTATAATAGATTAATTACCATATTATTTATGAATATATTCACACCACCACCAAAGGTTATTATAACAAATATAGTAAGTTATAATAGATTAATTACCATATTATTTATGAATATATTCACACCACCATCAAAGGTTATTAAAACAAATATAGTAAGTTATAATCGATTATTAATTACCGTATTACCATATTACCAAATTTATCCTGGTGTTGGGCTAGCGGCTAGGGTGCCGGCTTAGGATCCCAGGATCCTGGGTTCGAATCCCGGTCGATCGCTGAATTAACGCCAGGGGGATTGACTCAGCCTGTCATCCTTCCGAGGTCGGCTAATTGAGTACCAGTTCACTGGTAATTCCCTGTTTGTCGCTAAAGGCGGCAAAAAGGGTTGGCGTCAGGAAGGGCATCCGGCCGTAAAACATTGCTTCAAAAAAAGGGGACCAAAAAACAACAACAACCACGGTTCCCGAAAAAGGCCAACCCCCGCTTGCGGGGAAAAATGGCCTCTAAAGGTGGTTATAATTACCGTATTATTTATGAATATATTCACACCACCACCAAAGGTTATTATAACAAATATAGTAAGTTATAATCGATTATTATTAATTACCGTATTATTTATGAATATATTCACACCACCACCAAAGGTTATTATAACAAATATAGTAAGTTATAATCGATTAATTACCATATTATTTATGAATATATTCACACCACCACCAAAGGTTATTATAACAAATATAGTAAGTTATAATAGATTAATTACCATATTATTTATGAATATATTCACACCACCACCAAAGGTTATTACTTATTATAACAAATATAGTAAGTTATAATAGATTAATTACCATATTATTTATGAATATATTCACACCACCACCAAAGGTTATTATAGCAAATATAGTAAGTTATAATCGATTAATTACCATATTATTTATGAATATATTCACACCACCACCAAAGGTTATTATAACAAATATAGTAAGTTATAATCGATTAATTACCATATTATTTATGAATATATTCACACCACCACCAAAGGTTATTATAACAAATATAGTAAGTTATAATAGATTAATTACCATATTATTTATGAATATATTCACACCACCACCAAAGGTTATTATAGCAAATATAGTAAGTTATAATAGATTAATTACCATATTATTTATGAATATATTCACACCACCACCAAAGGTTATTATAGCAAATATAGTAAGTTATAATAGATTAATTACCATATTCCAATTCCGTTTTTTGACAGACGACATCTTGCAACAAATCTGTAAAAAAAATAATAAGAAAACAATTAACAAACGCCACAGAAGATAAAACATTAGTCCACGTGAAATAAAGTGCTGGCAACTAACACCGAAAACAACAGAAAGAGATGTACAGAAGATTAAGAAATTCCCCACACTATACTACTTCAACGTACCCAATCAATCAACTTTCGTAGCTCAATCAATTTTCACGGACGGCGTGTTTACGGACACGGATATCCGGGTGTTTTTCACGGACACCGATATCCGGCCGCCCCATTTATGTTATTGCATTATAATGAATGTGAATGCCCTATTTATATTTAAATATACTTTGAAAACTTTGAATATCTTCAGATGAGTAGGCTTACTACTCACTTGTTTTGCAAATGTTTTCACCGGAATCAAATTGAGAATGAGGTCGTAATTGCCGTAATTGTCGATATTCGGTTCTTCCCCTGATGTCCTAATGGCCTACAATCTCATGTAATGTAGGGCCTACATTCCGTGACAGCACATTGGCCCAGTGTGAACTTTGACCCGCCCTAATCGCCATGTAAATGTTCTCATTGTCATGTCAGTCATGCATTGTAATCGCATGCATACGCCTGGGGCGTATCGCTGATTTATTGGGATTTTATTAGAAAATTGAATTTATATTTGTTTTGAAATATATATTTATATTTAAATATATATTTATTATATATTTAAAGTTGATATTTCATTGAATTTATTACAATTTATTATTATAATTTATTACGAGTCCCATACCCCCAGATTTTGGTCCCCGTACCCCCGGTTAAGAACCCCAGTTCCAGAGAGTTGTGGAGATCATTGATGAAGACCAGTAAGAGCAAAGGGCCCAGAACACTGTTGAGGAACTCCAGCCTGAACAGGAAGAGGAGATGACAGAAACCCATTCAGGGCCACAGCCACACGTTGACTGCGACCAGAGAGGAAGTCCGCAAGCCATGTGTGGAGATTTCCATTGATACCAAAGGAGGAGAGTTTGGTGAGCAGAGCGGGGTGCCAGACCGTATCGAAGGCACGTGATATGTCAAGGGCGACAGCTCTGATTTCCTGTTTGGCATTGAGGATCTCCATCCATTGTTGAGACAGCAGAAGCAGCATGTCCAGAGTAGAGTGACCTGGTCTGAATCAAAATTGATGATCAGAGATCAAGCCATTGGAGAAGAGGAAGGATTTCATATCCGAAGCAATGATGGATTCCATGACTTTGCTGATAATTGGGAGCAGGCTGATTGGTCTGTAGTTGCAAGGATCTGTTTTTGCACATTTTTTGTGTAAAGCAGTGATATTTGCTGATTTCCAGGATGCTGGCAGATGACCTTGAGCAAAAGAAAGGGTGAACAGAACAGAGAGAGGGAGAGATAGAGCGGAATAGCAGGATTTTTGGACCCGTGGGCTGATGCCGTCAGGTCCAGTTGCAGAATCAGAGTCGAGGTTTGACAAAAACTTCTCCACCTTGTCAGGAGAGAAGGACACAGAGTCCAGGAGCAGCTGGGTTCGACTGGGTACGGTGGGTACAGAGAGGGATGGGTTTGGGACACACAAATTCCCATATTATTTCTGAATATATTCCCACCACGACCAAAGGTTCCTATAACAAATATCGGACGTTATCATAGAGGAGTTACCATATTATTGAGGCATACTACATTTGCATTTCCTGTTAATGCTACTTCCAGTGTCAAATGTCCATATCGTTCTATGTCTCAAAAGAAACTATTTTATGAGCATCAACACGATTGCAACTCACATAATGAATTATTTGGATCATGTAAATTACCGAAAACAATTTTCTACTCTTTATCTCTGACTTTCCCCTCTTCCCCAGATCTTATTTAAACACTTTTGTTTGTTTTAAGGAAAAAGATCTCCTGCCGACCTGGTTGTCGTTTTGAGCATTTGTCGACACCACCTGAGCTCAGGTTTGATGTAGTTATTTTTTTTTTTTTGCCTCATGTGGTATGTTCTGTGGTGCACCTGATGTGCGGACAACGTCTTCATCATTGAAAAGCAAGAAAGCGAAGAAACGCCCCGTGAGGCTTCTCACCTTTTCAATCCACCAAACGGATATATTTGTTGAAATATTCTTCGAGCTCAAAATGAAATGTATAATTATTGGACTCCAACGTACATGTCATTGAGCGGAGCCCTTATTTATCATGTATGACCCTCGCTAGACTGATGCACCAATTCGCAAAACGACGTATGTTGTGTGAATGCATATACTGTGTTCATGTACATTTAGTACCTGGATGTAAGTGTGCATTGTGAGGTAAGGAGGTGCTAAAGAACCATATCTCTATATGTCACCCCTCCCTCCCTCCCCCCTTGCTCTCTTCCTCTCTCTCTCTCTCTCTCTCTCTCTCTCTCTCCCTCTCTCTCCCTCCCCTTCCTTTCTCTCGACCTCCCATCCTTTTCCCTCATCCCTCTCATCACCATCTCTCGCTATCCCTGTTCTGTCTCTCTGGCAAGGATAAGCACAAGGTTCGCAGAGGGCGGAGGAGAACAACGAAGGGAGAGAGACGAAGAGAGAGAGACGAGCACAGAGAGACGAGGACAGAGAGACGAAGAGAGAGGGCAAAGCAGAATATGCATCTCTCTCCATTCTTCACGATACTGCTCTGTCCAGCTCTTGTTGGTACGTTTGTTCTTGTGTTTGTTCTTGTGTTTGTTCATGTGTTTCACTTCCACTGCATATCGATCGGAAAAAATAAATCATCTTTTAATTCATTCCTCATCTCTCTGGACTCATCTCTCTTTTCCTTCATCTCTCTCTCTCCTCATCTCTCTCCATCATTTCTCTCACATCTCTCTCCATCATTTCTCTCACATCTCTCTCACCTCATCTTTCCCCATCATCTCGCTCTATCTCTTCATCTCTCTCCACATGTCTCTCACCCTCTCTCCTCATCTTTCTTTCCCTTAATCTCCCTCTATCTCTTCATCTCTCCTTATGTCTCTCCCTCTCTCCTCATCCCTTTCTCTCTCCTCTTCACTTCTCTTTCCCTTGCCTCTTCCTCCTCTCTCCATGTATCTCCCCATATCTCTATCTCTCCCCTCATCTCTCTGTCTCTCTTCATCACCTAATCTCTCTCCTCATCCATCTCACCTCATCTCTCTGCTCAACCCTCTCTATCTCCTCATCTCTCTCTCTTCTCATCTCTCTCATCTCTCTCCTCATCCATCTCACCTCATCTCTTTGCTCAACCCTCTCTATCTCCTCATCTCTCTCTCTTCTCATCTCTCTCATCTCTCTCCTCATCCCTCCCTCTATTCTCATCTCTCTCCTCATCCCTCTCTCCTCATACTTCCCTCTATTCTCATCTCTCTCATCTCTCTCCTCATCCCTCCCTCTATTTTCATCTCTCCTCATCCCTCCCTCCTCATCTCTCTCCTCATCCCTCCCTCCCTCTATTCTCATCTCTCTCCTCATCCCTCCCTCTATTCTCATCTCTCTCCTCATCCCTCTCTCCTCATCCCTCCCTCTATTCTCATCTCTCTCCTCATCCCTCCCTCTCTCCTCATCCCTCTCTCATCTCTCTCCTCATTCCTCTCTCATCTCTCTCCTCATTCCTCTCTCAT
This sequence comes from Myxine glutinosa, assembly GCF_964187855.1. Taxonomy (NCBI): domain Eukaryota; kingdom Metazoa; phylum Chordata; class Myxini; order Myxiniformes; family Myxinidae; genus Myxine; species Myxine glutinosa. Next base: position 84,576,355 of record NC_136274.1, read on the forward strand.
CTCTCTCCTCACCCCTCCCTCTATTCTCATCTCTCCTCATCCCTCTCTCCTCATCCTTCCCTTTCTCCTCCATCTCTCTCTCTCTCTCTCTCTCTCTCTCTATATCTATCTCTCTCTCTCTCTCTCTCTCTCTCTCTCTATCTCTCTCTCTCTCTCTCTCTCTCTCTCTCTCTCTCTCTCTCATCACAGTGGGATGGCTGTGTGTTTCCTCCTCATCCCTCTCTCCTCATCTCTCTCACCTCACCCCTCCCTCTATTCTCATCTCTCCTCATCCCTCTCTCCTCATCCTTCCCTTTCTCCTCATCTCTCTCTCTCTCTCTACCCTATCACAGTGGGATGGCTGTGTGTTTGCTTCTTTGTCTTTCTCCTGCCCTTTTTCTCTCACCCTCTCTCTGGCATCCCTCTTGCTGCCATCTGGACAATTTGCCGGCTCCATTGTTCTCTCTTATTTTCCTGGTTCCACTGTTTCTATTTTTGTCTGTCCTTTTTCTTGTCTTTCTGATTTATTTTTTCTCTTTTGTCTGCCTCCTTAATTGCACATTTGTATCCATGTATTTTTCCCACATTCAGTTGTCAAGGCTCAGTTTGTAAACCTCTGTTATTTTCTCTTTTCCAATGCTCTTTGTTCTTATTTAGCTTTTAAATGATTATGACCCCCATCGTTCTCGACCTGCCATCTGGCCCTCTCTCCCCACACACCCAGAACCAATTTCTCTTCACCACATTCTCTCTTTCTGACTCCTTTGTCCCTCATACCACTCTCACAGACACTTCCCACACAATCGACGCATCCCACCTGCTTCCTGATACCCCAACGACCTCCATCACTCATCTTCCTCTCCCTGTCTCTCTTCTTCACTCTCCATCACTCATCTTCCTCTTCCTGTCTCTCTCTTCTTCGCCCTCCATCACTCATCTTCCTCTCCCTGTCTCTCTTCTTCACTCTCCATCACTCATCTTCCTCTTCCTGTCTCTCTCTTCTTCGCCCTCCATCACTCATCTTCCTCTCCCTGTCTCTCTCTTCTTCACTCTCCATCACTCATCTTCCTCTTCCTGTCTCTCTCTTCTTCACCCTCCATCACTCATATTCCTCTCCCTGTCTCTCTTCTTCACTCTCCATCACTCATCTTCCTCTTCCTGTCTCTCTCTTCTTCACCCTCCATCACTCATCTTCCTCTCCCTGTCTCTCTTCTTCACTCTCCATCACTCATCTTCCTCTTCCTGTCTCTCTCTTCTTCGCCCTCCATCACTCATCTTCCTCTCCCTGTCTCTCTTCTTCACTCTCCATCACTCATCTTCCTTGTCCTGTCTCTCTCTTCTTCACCCTCCATCACTCATCTTCCTCTCCCTGTCTCTCTTCTTCACTCTCCATCACTCATCTTCCTCTTCCTGTCTCTCTCTTCTTCACCCTCCATCACTCATCTTCCTCTCCCTGTCTCTCTTCTTCACTCTCCATCACTCATCTTCCTCTTCCTGTCTCTCTCTTCTTCGCCCTCCATCACTCATCTTCCTCTCCCTGTCTCTCTTCTTCACTCTCCATCACACATCTTCCTTTTCCTGTCTCTCTCTTCTTCACTCTCCATCACTCATCTTCCTCTCCCTGTCTCTCTCTTCTTCACCCTCCATCACTCATCTTCCTTTTCCTGTCTTTCTCTTCTTCACCCTCCATCACTCATCTTCCTCTCCCTGCCTTTCTCTTCTTCACCCTCCGTCGCTCATCTTTCTCTTCTTCACCCTCCGTCACTCATCTTCCTCTCCCTGTCTTTCTCTTCTTCACCCTCCATCACTCATCTTCCTCTCCCTGCCTTTCTCTTCTTCACCCTCCATCACTCATCTTCCTCTCCCTGCCTTTCTCTTCTTCACCCTCCATCACTCATCTTCCTCTCCCTGCCTTTCTCTTCTTCACCCTCCGTCGCTCATCTTTCTCTTCTTCACCCTCCATCACTCATCTTCCTCTCCCTGCCTTTCTCTTCTTCACCCTCCGTCGCTCATCTTTCTCTTCTTCACCCTCCATCACTCATCTTCCTCTCCCTGTCTTTCTCTTCTTCACCCTCCATCACTCATCTGCCCTTCCCTGTCTTTCTCTTATTCACCCTCCATCACTCATCTTACTCTTCTTCACCCTCCGTCACTCATCTTCCTCTTCCTGTCTTTCTCTTCTTCACCCTCCAATAGTCATCTTCCTCTCCCTGTCTTTCTCTTCTTCACCCTCCGTCACTCATCTTTCTCTTCTTCACCCTCCGTCACTCATCTTTCTCTTCTTCACCCTCCGTCACTCATCTTTCTCTTCTTCACCCTCCGTCACTCATCTTTCTCTTCTTCACCCTCCGTCACTCATCTTTCTCTTCTTCACCCTCCATCACTCATCTTCCTCTCCCTGTCTTTCTCTTCTTCACCCTCCATCACTCATCTTCCTCTCCCTGTCTTTCTCTTCTTCACCCTCCATCACTCATCTGCCCATCCCTGTCTTTCTCTTATTCACCCTCCATCACTCATCTGCCCATCCCTGTCTTTCTCTTCTTCACCCTCCATCACTCATATGCCCATCCCTGTCTTTCTCTTATTCACCCTCCATCACTCATCTTCGTCTTCTTCACCCTCCGTCACTCATCTTCCTCTTCCTGCCTTTCTCTTCTTCACCCTCCATCACTCATTTTCCTCTCCCTGTCTTTCTCTTCTTCACCCTCCGTCACTCATCTTTCTCTTCCTGTCTCTCTCTTCTTCACCGTCCATCACTCATCTTCCTCTCCCTGTCTCTCTCTTCTTCACTCTCCATCACTCATCTTCCTCTTCCTGTCTCTCTCTTCTTCACTCTCCATCACTCATTTTCCTCTCCCTGTCTTTCTCTTCTTCACTCTCCATCACTCATCTTCCTCTCCCTGTCTCTCTCTTCTTTGCCCTCCATCACTCATCTTCCTCTCCCTGTCTCTCTTCTTCACTCTCCATCACTCATTTTCCTCTTCCTGTCTCTCTCTTCTTCACCGTCCATCACTCATTTTCCTCTCCCTGTCTTTGTCTTCTTCACTCTCCATCACTCATCTTCCTCTTCCTGTCTCTCTCTTCTTTGCCCTCCATCACTCATCTTCCTCTCCCTGTCTCTCTTCTTCACTCTCCATCACTCATCTTCCTCTTCCTGTCTCTCTCTTCTTCGCCCTCCATCACTCATCTTCCTCTCCCTGTCTCTCTCTTCTTCACCGTCCATCACACATCTTCCTGTCTCTCTCTTCTTCGCCCTCCATCACTCATCTTCCTCTCCCTGTCTCTCTTCTTCACTCTCCATCACTCATCTTCCTCTTCCTATCTCTCTCTTCTCATCCCTCCATCACTCATCTTCCTCTCCCTGTCTCTCTTCTTCACTCTCCATCACTCATCTTCCTCTTCCTGTTTCTCTCTTCTTCGCCCTCCATCACTCATCTTCCTCTCCCTGTCTCTCTCTTCTTCACCCTCCATCACATGTCTTCCTCTCCCCGTCTCTCTTCTTCACTCTCCATCACTCATCTTCCTCTTCCTGTCTCTCTCTTCTTCGCCCTCCATCACTCATCTTCCTCTCCCTGTCTCTCTTCTTCACTCTCCATCACTCATCTTCCTCTCCCTGTCTTTCTCTTCTTCACCCTCCGTCACTCATCGTCGTCTTCTTCACCCTCCGTCACTCATCTTCGTCTTCTTCACCCTCCGTCACTCATCTTCCTCTTCCTGTCTTTCTCTTCTTCACCCTCCGTCACTCATCTTCCTCTCCCTGTCTTTCTCTTCTTCACCCTCCATCACTCATCTTCCTCTCCCTGTCTTTCTCTTCTTCACCCTCCATCACTCATCTTTCTCTTCTTCACCCTCCGTCACTCATCTTCCTCTCCCTGTCTTTCTCTTCTTCACCCTCCATCACTCTTCTTCCTCTCCCTGTCTTTCTCTTCTTCACCCTCTGTCTCTCATCTTTCTCTTCTTCACTCTCCATCACTCATCTTCCTCTTCCTGTCTCTCTCTTCTTCGCCCTCCATCACTCATCTTCCTCTCCCTGTCTCTCTCTTCTTCACTCTCCATCACTCATCTTCCTCTTCCTGTCTCTCTCTTCTTCACCCTCCATCACTCATCTTCCTCTCCCTGTCTCTCTTCTTCACTCTCCATCACTCATCTTCCTCTTCCTGTCTCTCTCTTCTTCACCCTCCATCACTCATCTTCCTCTCCCTGTCTCTCTTCTTCACTCTCCATCACTCATCTTCCTCTTCCTGTCTCTCTCTTCTTCGCCCTCCATCACTCATCTTCCTCTCCCTGTCTCTCTCTTCTTCACTCTCCATCACTCATCTTCCTCTTCCTGTCTCTCTCTTCTTCACCCTCCATCACTCATCTTCCTCTCCCTGTCTCTCTTCTTCACTCTCCATCACTCATCTTCCTCTTCCTGTCTCTCTCTTCTTCACCCTCCATCACTCATCTTCCTCTCCCTGTCTCTCTTCTTCACTCTCCACCACTCATCTTCCTCTTCCTGTCTCTCTCTTCTTCGCCCTCCATCACTCATCTTCCTCTCCCTGTCTCTCTCTTCTTCACTCTCCATCACTCATCTTCCTCTCCCTGCCTTTCTCTTCTTCACCCTCCGTCGCTCATCTTTCTCTTCTTCACCCTCCGTCACTCATCTTCCTCTCCCTGTCTTTCTCTTCTTCACCCTCCATCACTCATCTTCCTCTCCCTGCCTTTCTCTTCTTCACCCTCCGTCGCTCATCTTTCTCTTCTTCACCCTCCATCACTCATCTTCCTCTCCCTGTCTTTCTCTTCTTCACCCTCCATCACTCATCTGCCCTTCCCTGTCTTTCTCTTATTCACCCTCCATCACTCATCTTACTCTTCTTCACCCTCCGTCACTCATCTTCCTCTTCCTGTCTTTCTCTTCTTCACCCTCCAATACTCATCTTCCTCTCCCTGTCTTTCTCTTCTTCACCCTCCGTCACTCATCTTTCTCTTCTTCACCCTCCGTCACTCATCTTTCTCTTCTTCACCCTCCGTCACTCATCTTTCTCTTCTTCACCCTCCGTCACTCATCTTTCTCTTCTTCACCCTCCGTCACTCATCTTTCTCTTCTTCACCCTCCATCACTCATCTTCCTCTCCCTGTCTTTCTCTTCTTCACCCTCCATCACTCATCTTCCTCTCCCTGTCTTTCTCTTCTTCACCCTCCATCACTCATCTGTCCATCCCTGTCTTTCTCTTATTCACCCTCCATCACTCATCTGCCCATCCCTGTCTTTCTCTTCTTCACCCTCCATCACTCATATGCCCATCCCTGTCTTTCTCTTATTCACCCTCCATCACTCATCTTCGTCTTCTTCACCCTCCGTCACTCATCTTCCTCTTCCTGCCTTTCTCTTCTTCACCCTCCATCACTCATTTTCCTCTCCCTGTCTTTCTCTTCTTCACCCTCCATCACTCATCTTTCTCTTCCTGTCTCTCTCTTCTTCACCGTCCATCACTCATCTTCCTCTCCCTGTCTCTCTCTTCTTCACTCTCCATCACTCATCTTCCTCTTCCTGTCTCTCTCTTCTTCACTCTCCATCACTCATTTTCCTCTCCCTGTCTTTCTCTTCTTCACTCTCCATCACTCATCTTCCTCTCCCTGTCTCTCTCTTCTTTGCCCTCCATCACTCATCTTCCTCTCCCTGTCTCTCTTCTTCACTCTCCATCACTCATTTTCCTCTTCCTGTCTCTCTCTTCTTCACCGTCCATCACTCATTTTCCTCTCCCTGTCTTTGTCTTCTTCACTCTCCATCACTCATCTTCCTCTTCCTGTCTCTCTCTTCTTTGCCCTCCATCACTCATCTTCCTCTCCCTGTCTCTCTTCTTCACTCTCCATCACTCATCTTCCTCTTCCTGTCTCTCTCTTCTTCGCCCTCCATCACTCATCTTCCTCTCCCTGTCTCTCTCTTCTTCACCGTCCATCACACATCTTCCTGTCTCTCTCTTCTTCGCCCTCCATCACTCATCTTCCTCTCCCTGTCTCTCTTCTTCACTCTCCATCACTCATCTTCCTCTTCCTGTCTCTCTCTTCTCATCCCTCCATCACTCATCTTCCTCTCCCTGTCTCTCTTCTTCACTCTCCATCACTCATCTTCCTCTTCCTGTTTCTCTCTTCTTCGCCCTCCATCACTCATCTTCCTCTCCCTGTCTCTCTCTTCTTCACCTTCCATCACATGTCTTCCTCTCCCCGTCTCTCTTCTTCACTCTCCATCACTCATCTTCCTCTTCCTGTCTCTCTCTTCTTCGCCCTCCATCACTCATCTTCCTCTCCCTGTCTCTCTTCTTCACTCTCCATCACTCATCTTCCTCTCCCTGTCTTTCTCTTCTTCACCCTCCGTCACTCATCTTCGTCTTCTTCACCCTCCGTCACTCATCTTCGTCTTCTTCACCCTCCGTCACTCATCTTCCTCTTCCTGTCTTTCTCTTCTTCACCCTCCATCACTCATCTTCCTCTCCCTGTCTTTCTCTTCTTCACCCTCCATCACTCATCTTCCTCTCCCTGTCTTTCTCTTCTTCACCCTCCATCACTCATCTTTCTCTTCTTCACCCTCCGTCACTCATCTTCCTCTCCCTGTCTTTCTCTTCTTCACCCTCCATCACTCTTCTTCCTCTCCCTGTCTTTCTCTTCTTCACCCTCTGTCTCTCATCTTTCTCTTCTTCACCCTCCACCACTCATCTTCGTCTCCCTGTCTTTCTCTTCTTCACCCTCCGTCGCTCATCTTTCTCTTCTTCACCCTCCATCACTCATCTTCCTCTCCCTGTCTTTCTCTTCTTCACCCTCCATCACTCATCTGCCCTTCCCTGTCTTTCTCTTATTCACCCTCCATCACTCATCTTACTCTTCTTCACCCTCCGTCACTCATCTTCCTCTTCCTGTCTTTCTCTTCTTCACCCTCCAATACTCATCTTCCTCTCCCTGTCTTTCTCTTCTTCACCCTCCGTCACTCATTTTTCTCTTCTTCACCCTCCGTCACTCATTTTTCTCTTCTTCACCCTCCGTCACTCATCTTTCTCTTCTTCACCCTCCGTCACTCATCTTTCTCTTCTTCACCCTCCGTCACTCATCTTCCTCTCCCTGTCTTTCTCTTCTTCACCCTCCATCACTCATCTTCCTCTCCCTGTCTTTCTCTTCTTCACCCTCCATCACTCATCTGCCCATCCCTGTCTTTCTCTTATTCACCCTCCATCACTCATCTGCCCATCCCTGTCTTTCTCGTATTCACCCTCCATCACTCATCTGCCCATCCCTGTCTTTCTCTTCTTCACCCTCCATCACTCATATGCCCATCCCTGTCTTTCTCTTATTCACCCTCCATCACTCATCTTCGTCTTCTTCACCCTCCGTCACTCATCTTCCTCTTCCTGTCTTTCTCTTCTTCACCCTCCATCACTCATCTTCCTCTCCCTGTCTTTCTCTTCTTCACTCTCCATCACTCATCTGCCCTTCCCTGTCTTTCTCTTATTCACCCTCCATCACTCATCTTCGTCTTCTTCACCCTCCATCACTCATCTTCCTCTTCCTGCCTTTCTCTTCTTCACCCTCCATCACTCATTTTCCTCTCCCTGTCTTTCTCTTATTCACCCTCCATCACTCATCTTCGTCTTCTTCACCCTCCATCACTCATCTTCCTCTTCCTGCCTTTCTCTTCTTCACCCTCCATCACTCATTTTCCTTTCCCTGTCTTTCTCTTCTTCACCCTCCGTCACTCATCTTTCTCTTCTTCACCCTCCATCACTCATTTTCCTCTCCCTGTCTTTCTCTTCTTCACCCTCCGTCACTCATCTTTCTCTTCTTCACCCTCCATCACTCATCTTCCTCTCCCTGTCTTTCTCTTTTTCACCCTCCATCACTCATCTGCCCTTCCCTGTCTTTCTCTTATTCACCCTCCATCACTCATCTTACTCTTCTTCACCCTCCGTCACCCATCTTCCTCTTCCTGTCTTTCTCTTCTTCACCCTCCATCACTCATCTTCGTCTTCTTCACCCTCCGTCACCCATCTTCCTCTTCCTGTCTTTCTCTTCTTCACCCTCCATCACTCATCTTCGACTCTCTCATTTTCTCTCTGTGGTTGCTCAGATGAAAGATGCCACATGTGTGTGTTTCCCCTCAAATCCACATTACTCACCCCTCTGACAATGGTACCCTTTACCCATGTGACCTTTTCCCCATCATGTATAAAAGAAACCGAGACAGATTCATCATATATACCTCTCTCTTTTGGTTTTCGTCACATCCAACTTCGTGTACTTGTGGATTTGAATGGTGAAGTTTGGACATCATTGGTTCATAATCTCACGATAATTCACCAAATCTCCGTCCGTCCGTTCCCAGGTACCGCAAAAACGGCTGAACCGATCGCAACGATATTTTGGGTGGGTAATTCTGGGACTCCCTGGAGTAAAATAGGCTATATTGTTTTTCCAATTTTCCAGTTTTTCCAAACACGATGGAATAATATTTACCGATATGAACAGTGATGTGGCTTTTGTTGAAATTCTACAAATACTGTTTATTCTACATAGCAGGAGAGAGTAGATCGACTCCTGACGAACTCTTCCTCTATAAACGTGTGGCTCCGAAGTAACACGGCAGCGTGTGCAAAGCGACTGAGAAACAGGTGTAGCGGCCGCTTCCTTGTTACAGATTCGGCCCGCACTCTTCACACATAAACGTGCGACTGAGAAAGACGTGTAGCGGCCGGTTCCGTTTTGCAGAATTCAATCTTTTTTCAAAATGTGCGCCATGTACTGTTTAGATTTTGATGATTTGCGTGTGATATGATTCAACGGATGTTTATATGAATCATTTAAAATAAAAAAGCCTTCAATTTCTGATATTTTGCCTTTTCATTTGGGCTTCCCAATTGAAGCCCCGCCCATAGGGCGGGTACCGTTGCTAGTATACTAAATAGAAATTACACTGTCATTTCTGGGATGTGCTAATGATCATGGTTGATGATCCCCGGTGTCGTACCATCCCCGGTGTCGTACGAACCCCTGTGTCGTACCGTCCCCGGTGTCGTACCGTCCCAGGTGTCGTACCGTCCCCGGTGTCGTACCAACCCCTGTGTCGTACCGTCCCCGGTGTCGTACCGTCCCCGGTGTCGTACCGTCCTCGGTGTCGTACCGTCCCCGGTGTCGTACCGTCCCCGGTGTCGTACCGTCCCCGGTCTCGTACCGTCCCCGGTCTCATACCGTCCCCGGTGTCATACCATCCCCGGTGTCATACCGTCCCCGGTCTCGTACCGTCCTCGGTGTCATACCGTCCCCGGTGTCGTACCGTCCCCGGTGTCATACCGTCCCCGGTCTCGTTCCGTCCCCGGTGTCGTACCGTCCCCAGTGTCGTACCGTCCCCGGTGTCGTACCATCCCCGGTCTCGTACCGTCCCCGGTGTCGTGCCATCCCCGGTGTAGTACCGTCCCCGGTGTCGTACCGTCCCCGGTGTCGTACCGTCCTCGGTGTCGTACCGTCCCCGGTGTCGTACCGTCCTCGGTGTCGTACCATCCCCGGTGTCGTACCGTCCCCGGTCTCGTACCGTCCCCGGTCTCGTACCGTCCCCGGTCTCGTACCGTCCCCGGTGTCATACCATCCCCGGTGTCATACCGTCCCCGGTCTCGTACCGTCCCCGGTGTCGTACCGCCCCAGTGTCGTACCGTCCCCGGTGTCGTGCCGTCCCCGGTCTCGTACCGTCCCCGGTGTCGAACCGTCCCCGGTGTCGTACCGTCCCCGGTCTCGTACCGTCCCCGGTGTCATACCTTCCCTGGTGTCATACCGTCCCCGGTCTCGTACCGTCCCCGGTGTCGTTCCGTCCCCGGTCTCGTACCGTCCCCGGTGTCGTACCGTCCCCGGTGTCATACCGTCCCCGGTGTCATACCGTCCCCGGTCTCGTTCCGTCCCCGGTGTCGTACCGTCCCCGGTGTCATACCGTCCCTGGTGTCGTACCATCCCTGGTCTCGTACCGTACCCGGTGCCGTTCCATGCAACTGCAACTGAGGTGTAGGGGAATGTTTGATTGTGTGAGGTGTTGTGGAATGTTTGATTGTGTGAGGTGTTGGGGAATGTTTGATTGTGTGAGGTGTAGGGGAATGTTTGATTGTGTGAGGTGTAGGGAAATGTTTGATTGTGTGCGGTTTAGGGGAATGTTTGATTGTGTGAGGTGTAGGGGAATGTTTGATTGTGCGGGGAGTAGGGGAATGTTTGATTGTGTGGGGTGTAGGGGAATGTTTGATTGTGTGAGGTGGAGGGGAATTTTCTAATTGTGTGGGGTTTAGGGGAATGTTTGATTGTGTGAGGTGTAGGGGAATTTCTGATTGTGTGGGGTTTAGGGGAATGTTTGATTGTGTGAGGCGTAGGGGAATGTTTGATTGTGTGAGGTGTAGGGGAATGTTTGATTGTGTGAGGTGTGGGGGAATATTTGATTGTGTGAGGTGTAGGGGAATGTTTGATTGTGTGAGGTGTAGGGGAATGTTTGATTGTGTGAGGTGTGGGGGAATATTTGATTGTGTGAGGTGTAGGGGAATATTTGATTGTGTGAGGTGTAGGGGAATGTTTCATTGTGTGAGGTCTTGGGGAATGTTTGATTGTGTGAGGTGTAGGGGAATGTTTGATTGTGTGAGGTGTTGGGGAATGTTTGATTGTGTGAGGTGTAGGGAAATGTTTGAGTGTGCGGGATGCGGGGGAATGTTTGATTGTGTGAGGTGTAGAGGAATGTTTGATTGTGTGGAGTGTAGAGGAATGTTTGATTGTGTGAGGTGTAGGGGAATGTTTGATTGTGTGAGGTGCAGGGGAATGTTTGATTGTGTGAGGTGTAGGGAAATGTTTGATTGTGCGGGATGTGGGGGAAGGTTTGATTGTGTGGGGTTTAGGGGAATGTTTGATTGTGTGGAGTGTAGAGGCATGTTTGATTGTGTGAGGTATAGGGAAATGTTTGATTGTGCGGGGTGTAGGGGAATGTTTGATTGTGTGGGGTGTAGGGGAATGTTTGATTGTGGGGGTGTAGGGGAATGTTTGAGTGTGCGGGATGCGGGGGAATGTTTGATTGTGTGAGGTGCAGAGGAATGTTTGATTGTGTAGAGGAATGTTTGATTGTGTGAGGTGTAGGGGAATGTTTGATTGTGTGAGGTGCAGGGGAATGTTTGATTGTGTGAGGTGTAGGGAAATGTTTGATTGTGTGAGGTGCAGGGGAATGTTTGATTGTGTAAGGTGTAGGGGAATGTTTGATTGTGTGAGGTGTCGGGGAATTTTCTGTTTGTGTGGGGTTTAGGGGAATGTTTGATTGTGTGAGGTGTCGGGGAATGTTTGAGTGTGCGGGATGCGGTGGAATGTTTGATTGTTTGAGGTGTAGGGGAATGTTTGATTGTGTGAGGTGTAGGGGAATGTTTGATTGTGTGAGGTGTTGGGGAATGTTTGATTGTGTGGGGTGTAGGAGAATGTTTGATTGTGTGAGGTGTAGGGGAATGTTTGATTGTGTGAGGTGTAGGGGAATGTTTGATTGTGTGAGGTGTAGGGAAATGTTTGATTGTGCGGGCTGTAGGGGAATGTTTGATTGTGCGGGGTGCAGGGGAATGTTTGATTGTGTGAGGTGTAGGGGAATGTTTGATTGTGTGAGGTGTAGGGGAATGTTTGATTGTGTGAGGTGTAGGGAAATGTTTGATTGTGCAGGGTGTAGGGGAATGTTTGATTGTGCGGGGTGTAGGGGAATGTTTGATTGTGTGAGGTCTTGGGGAATGTTTGATTGTGTGGGGTTTCGGGGAATGTTTGATTGTGTGAGGTGCAGGGGAATGTTTGATTGTGTGAGGTGTAGGGGAATGTTTGATTGTGTGAGGTGTAGGGGATTGTTTGATTGTGTGAGGTGTAGGGGAATGTTTGATTGTGTGGGGTGTCGGGGAATGTTTGGTTGTGTGAGGTGTAGGGGAATGTTTGATTGTGCGGGGTTTAGGGGAATGTTTGATTGTGTGAGGTGTAGGGGAATGTTTGATTGTGTGGGGTGTGGGGGAATGTTTGATTGTGTGGGGTGTAGGGGAATGTTTGATTGTGTGAGGTGTAGGGGAATGTTTGATTGTGTGAGGTGTAGGGGAATGTTTGATTGTGTGGGGTGTAGAATAAGGTTTGAGTGTGTGGAGTGTGGGGGAAGGTTTGAGAGGGTGGGGTTTGGAGGGATGCAGAAAGGGGGGACATGAAGCTGTGAAGGAGTGGGAGGGAGGGGGTGGATTCTTATCCTGTTTCCAAATTCCTAACTTTGACAATTGGAGATAAAGATCATGGGATGGGAGATAAAATTGCTTCGTGAAGGGAGAAACACAACGCTGCATGAGTGGGGTGAATGTTGGTGGACGAGGTGCAGAGCAGACAAACAGCTCAGAAAAATAAGCAAGATTTTGATGAAGAATAAGACGAAGAAGAAGAAGACATTAATTGTGACAGAGAATTCGGACACGTGTCGCATTTATGAAGGAGATACAAGGGTTGAAATTAATTCTGAATTTTTTTTAAAAGAAGTGTTTATATTGTTACGGTTCTTCGCCGCCCTTCTTCCCCTTACCAAGGGGGGATTAATCCCCTTGTTCTTTCTTAGCTTGATTGAACCGAGACTTGAAACGCCCCTTCCGGGCAAACGCAAAGTAGGGTTTCAGGACCAACTCTCGCTTGTACCTAATTCCCTGCGCCACCATGGAAGCGAGGAAGCAAGCCTCGCGCGAGCCACGTGTGGTTTGCGTACGCCGAGCGGATTGAGTACCACGTGGTCCGTGCAGTTTAGTAGTGGAACCCGATTCGAGCGGTCCTATTCGTACCACGCTTAGCCAATGAGGAAACCATAGAAACGATCGAATGGAAAAAGGAGGAACACAGGTTTAATTATTCCCACTCGTATGTACAATGATCATTATCTTATCCCCCGGACTCGGGCCCGTCACACTCACACAGGGAATTGCAGATGGATTGATGTCCCAGCCAGATGCGTCAACGTGGTCATCCAGGAACGGCCCCGTCCGGCTTTCCACGGTCCCAGCACGTCCCACGAAGATGGCAGCAGGTGGTGGAAGGAACCTCGTAGCGTGTCTCCCGAACAAAGCAGCCGATGAGGTATAATGGCAAATGCGGGTCTCTCAGCGCGGCTGGCGATTACACAGCCGTTATCACTCGCGCAACTTAATGCACTGTATAAGGATCGGCCTCCAACTCAACCGAGCGTCACTTATAATAGCGCATATTCCGGTTTATGCGTGTCTTTCTTCACCCGTGTATCTCTCACAGTTCTTTGACGCTCTCAACTCCTGCTCGTCAATGATTCCTCTTGGTTGGTCAGTGCGTGCAAGTTCTCCCTGGGCCGCAGTTCTCTGGGGGCAAGTCCTTTTGCTGCAAGTCCTCTTTCTCATCAGCGAGTCCTCAAGTCCTCTCTCCTTTGCTCATCAGTCCTCTCGGGGGCTTTGTGCAATTGGTTATATAGCTACGCCCCCGAACCTTCTGGAACCCCCTCGAACCTTCTTACCACGCCCTGTGACGCAATGCCGCCGCCACCACCTCTGAGCCTTGATTGGCGGCTCGTGCTTACCGTCAGCGCTTCTGCCGCCACTTATTCGGCTCCGCCCCGACCCTCCTAGGCCTGCCTCGTGTTAATTCACCCAAAATGAATGAAAGTCAGCGCAAAGGGGCATGAGGCTAGGGAGGCTGGAAAATCGGTAGAAGTAGGACTTATTCTCCTGACTCTACTCAACGCAGAACTAACATAGGAAAAGGACTAAGCTCACAAATACTAAGAGATAGCTACACTATCGCGAGGCTACATGTTGCTTGTGTGACTAACTATGAGGGGGAAATTTTAACCTTTATTATACTCACTGTACAAACTCAAAACCGCAACACTACCCCTCTCCCTCGTCAGACTCGTCCCCGAGTCGAACCTACAAAAACTGGAATGACCGGTTTTGAGAAAGATCTGGGACTAACTTTTACTGCTACATGTGACATATAGATGTGATTCCCCCTAACATTTACTCTAACCCGTGTATGCGACAGCTTTAAAACACTAAATATGTCCCACCCACTGCGTTGAGTAGCTACTCTAACGGACTCACGCCCACAATTAACCAAATTGCGGAATTGTTTTCAAACTAAACATAGAGCCGGTGGGCAGAATTTTTATATACAAGCACAAAACCTACTCCTTATTTACAGTTCTATGACCCAGGACCTGTCCTTTTTGGAAAGAAGATTGGAGGGGAGGGAAAGCACAGCAAAGTGCACAAACACACTCAAAAATTCACATTTCATTTGCTGCTGGTGTCTTGCATCTTGTATCTTCTGTGTGCGCATATCGAACCGGCAAGCCCCCGGACCGGCATACAGGCCATTCCTGCTCTTCGGGGCTAAATAAACTTACAATTCTTCTCGGCCCAAGCACACAAATAATAAAGATACACAAAAACTGTGTTTATTTATTTGCCAGCAGGGCCAACCCTATGTGGTCCAACTGCGTGACATTAATGCCACTCAAAACAAGTGGTCCGAAGATGCAAGGTGAGTTTGCCGCAAAGTGCTACACAGGTGAGGTGTAAGGCCACAAAACTTGTGGTCCATAAGTGTAATATGTGCAGCAAGGTGTTTGTGGCAGCAAGGTACTGCACAGGTGCAGCAAAGTTATAACAAATGAAAAGGATACGGCAGCAAAGTGTTGCGCAGTTCAGCTGCACAGATGTAAAAAAGTGCAGCAGGGATTCTGCACAGGTCGATGGTGCTTCACAGTTCCACCTCCAAAATGGTCCTGGGATGGGGGAAGAGACAAAGCACGACCAGCAAAGCGGAAAGGGCACAAAGGTACACAGCAAAACAAGGTAATGCAGCATGAAGGGCGCGGCAGAGCGAGCAGAGCAAGCTCGTCCCTAACCGTCCGTACCCCCCAATGTCAGCTTACACTACCCGAGCCCTTCCTGGTATTTACAAATTCAAATTCGTCTCTACGTCTTGTCTCCCATATCCCCCTCTAAGCCAAATTCGTCTCCCAATCCCTCCCAGGAAGGAAGGGATGGTACAAACACAATGTCCCTTTACGTCACGATACGTCTCACTTACTCAAATGTTCACTTGATCCTGGTGCGGAGCTTCGTCCTCCTTGGTGAATGGATGTGGATGGCGCGAAGGGAATTTCTCTCATCCTAACTACTCTAATGAGATTTACTTTTAAACTACCTGGGGTCTTGCCCTGCCAATCGGCCATCTTTAAACTATGTGGTTCTAAAAACCGAATTCCCCATTGACCACTCTCCGGTGCCCTACGAATTTGGGTCTCACTCCCCAATTTTTCATTCTGTGCCCTTGCACAATTTCGGGGCTGGATCATGTGGCTCCACCAGCAGGTCTACCTACCTGCGCAACTCCGCCACTGAAGTCGCCACCCAAGCTTAACTGCTCCTGCGACTACCTAACTGGGGAAGGCCCCTCCTGGCTCTTTACCCCTCTGATGCCCTCCTTGGCATTGGGCAACCCGGGTCCTTCCCTTGGATCCTCGGGCCCCACTGAACAACTCACAACTACTCTGTCTGGCTCTCAGAGCCTACCTGCGGCCTCACCTGGCTGATAAACTATCAGTGGCGGAGTGCCCCAATAACCATACGCACCAATTAAGCCACACGCCCAGCCATTTCACTGACTCATGCACCCTCCAACGCACTACTTGCCACTTCCTGCACCACAGGTGTCGTTATCCATTCAAATTTTGCCTAAGCCCTTTACCTGGGTTTACACTACCCCCCCCCCCCCCGGGTATTCGTGAATGGGTCCATCTCCCCCCCATTCACTCCTTCACACCATGCATTCCACACCTTTTATTCGCACACCAAATATCTTGCACACCTTTTGTGCTCACACACCTCTTTTTCTTGCACACCTTTTGTGATTACTCACCACTTCCAACACAATTCCTTTTACTCAACACAATTCCTCACACACACAGCATCATCTAGCGAACTGCTTTTCCCCTCACACTCGTGCTTCCCCGTCATCCCGTTAAACTAAGCACTCCCTTCGTCATTATCAACCATCTAATCTCTCTACATTATGGCTCGACCCCTAACACTCGTGCTTCCCCGTCATCCCGTTAAACTAAGCACTCCCTTTGTCATTATCAACCATCTAATCTCTCTACGTCCCCTACTACAGTACAGTGTCACTACTTAAATCTCATGTCCTCTACTGTCATCTAATTCCCGAACAATTATCCTCACCCTCCCTCGGCTAGCTTCAGTGCCCCATGGAGGTAACCATCACTGGCCCCCCCATGTGCCTGTCACTGCCATCCCCCTAAACTAATGCTCATGAGCCCGGAGTAAGGAATGGTAAAACTACCATTCCTCCACGCAGGGTACCATTTCCCAACACTATTTCCATTCGTCCACTGCACTTGAGCCTCTCCATGTGGAAATACATCGCCATTAAGGCTCGACCTCGAGAGGCCGAGCGATCCGTCCGGGTGGATGGTGTACTGTAGGTTGGGTCCGTCCGGCATTTTCGATCCAGGGGAGGAGGCATGAATGGGCCTAGGTTCAGAGCCCCATCCCTGCGCGGTGCCTCGCGGTCCCACGCACGATGGCCCAACCGCCCACGGTCGGAGCACCGCACCCGCCAGGGGGCGTGGCTCCGAACTCTCCTACCTCCCCTTGAACCTTGCCGTTAGCCTTTACTGCCACGGCGCGGCACCAACCATACAGGGCAGGGGCCAGCACGAATCATGCACGTCGGTCCCTGTGACACGGCCGTGGCATCGATCCCCGCCGGTCCCCGCAGCACACAACTCACCGAGGGCTCACATCGGCTATCCGTCGCGCTAACCGCTACCCCGGTCTGTGTCGATGCTTGAGCCACATTCTCACCACACGCGACCCATTCCACACTCGCACACCGAGGCGCCCCCATACACTCCATGCATTCTGTTACAGCACACTCTCTTTCCACATCCTCTGCTGTGCATTCTTCCGTTACACACTCTCTCGTTACGTACTCCGCAACGCCCACGGTTGTGCACTCTCCTGGTACACACCCAATCCTCACACACATTTTCTTCACGCACTCGGGTGTGCACTCCTCTGTTACACACTCCCTAACATACTCTTCTCCGACACATTCTTCCCACACATATTCCGGTGTGCATTCTCCCTCACACTCTGTAACACACTTTTCTCTCATACACCCACGCTCCGGTGCACACTTTTCTCTCACACGCGCGCCATTCGCCCTCGTACACCGTACAATGGACCTTCCATGACCGCCCAGGTTTCGTCCATGTCCCAAGCGCGCCAAAACCCTATTTGCACCAAACACACCCCTACTCACCTTGGGGACCTTCTTCTCCGGCAGCAGCACCTGCAAACTTTTATTGGGGTTAGCAAGCACGTCATCACGGTGCAAATGCAGACTTTGTGCAAAACCCATTTCTTCCCTCTGTGCTATATTTTCTGACTCTGCCGTCTCTTCGGCCCCAATTATTTCTTTTTCTAGCTCGACGACCGCCGGCGCGCATAAAATTTCCTTGTCCAATTCGACAGCCGTCGGCTTTTTTACACCCCGCGTCGCGATTTCTATACCCTCGGTCAACCTAGCTGCGCTCTGCCCAAGCTCACTCTCCATGCGTTCCTCACACTGCGTTACCTCATTGCGTCCCTTTGCTACCTCCCCGCTCAGCTTGTGCCTTATGTCCTTCCCCATTTCTTTTATTTATTTCTTTGACGCCACCCTCATTTTTTCCAATTTGTTCTTTTGGGTGTCCATTTTGTTTTCCAGCCCCTTTTTCACCTCTTCCAATTCCCGGGTGGATTTGTCCCCCAATTCTTTCCTTTCCCGGTGGATTTGTCACTCTGGGCGTCCATTTTCTCATTTATTTTATTGATGTCATTCTTCAGTTCGCCCTTTATTTCTTTCATGTCCTCACCCGACTTGACCATGTAGGCCCTCATTGCATTTGTGCCATAAATAGGTCCCAGTTCCCTTGCACCGCAGGCTCGGCTCTCGTCGCCACATGCGAGGCGCCGCCATGTTCTACCCCTGCTGCCGGCCCCTCATCAAAGTCCTCCTCCTCTACCAATTCTTCCGTGGGTCCTGGGTCATTAATTCCTCTCTTTATTTACCTCATCTTCTACCCCCACCGGCATTCGACCGTCTTGGCTAGCCATGGTACGAATTAAAAATTTGATCTTAAACTATTAAATTTAGTCCATTCGTAATTTTGAGTGCGTGAAGCGCACTCCAGGTCCAATCCCACTCCCGGACACCAAATGTTACGGCCAATATGTAAATTTGGTGTCCAAAATTTTGATGTCCAAAATTTTTGTCCCAGGTTCCAAATCCCACTCCTGACACCAATTGTTACGGTTCTTCGCCGCCCTTCTTCCACTTACCAAGGGGGGATTAATCCCCTTGTTCTTTCTTAGCTTGATTGAACCGAGACTTGAAACGCCCCTTCCGGGCAAACGCAAAGTAGGGTTTCAGGACCAACTCTCGCTTGTACCTAATTCCCTGCGCCACCATGGAAGCGAGGAAGCAAGCCTCGCGCGAGCCACGTGTGGTTTGCGTACGCCGAGCGGATTGAGTACCACGTGGTCCGTGCAGTTTAGTAGTGGAACCCGATTCAAGCGGGCCTATTCGTACCATGCTTAGCCAATGAGGAAACCACAGAAACGATCGAATGGAAAAAGGAGGAACACAGGTTTAATTATTCCCACACGTATGTACAATGATCGGGGACGCAGAGACACAGGGCAGCACTTAGTCAGTCTTATCTTATCCTCCGGACTCAGGCCCGTCACACTCACACAGGGAATTGCAGATGGATTGATGTCCCAGCCAGACGCGTCAACGTGGTCGTCCAGGAACGGCCCCGCCCGGCTCTCCACGGTCACAGCACGTCCCGCGAAGATGGCAGCAGGCGGTGGAAGGAACCTCGTAGTATGTCTCCCGAGCAAAGCAGCCGATGAGGTATAATGGCAAATGCGGGTCTCTCGGCGTGGCTGGCGATTACACAGCCGTTATCACTCGCGCGACTTAATGCACTGTATATGGATCGGCCTCCAACTCAACCGAGCGTCACTTATAATAGCGCGTATTCCAGTTTATGCACGTCTTTCTTCACCTGCATATCACTCACAGTTCTTTGACGCTCTCGACTCCTGCTCGTCAATGATTCCTCTTGGTTGGTCAGTGCGCGCGAGTTCTCTGTGGGCAAGTCCTTTTGCTGCAAGTCCTCTTTCTCATCAGCGAGTCCTCAAGTCCTCTCTCCTTTGCTCATCAGTCCTCTCGGGGGCTTTGTGCAATGGGTTATATAGCTATGCCCCCGAACCTTCTGGAACCCTCTCGAACCTTCTTACCACGCCCTGTGACGCAATGCCGCCGCCACCACCTCTGAGCCCTGATTGGCGGCTCGTGCTTACCGTCGGCGCTTCTGCCGCCCCTCATTCGGCTCCGCCCCGACCCTCCTAGGCCTGCCTCGTGTTAATTCGCCCAAAATGAACCAAGGTCAGCGCAAAGGGGAATGAGGCTAGGGAGGCTGGAAAATCGGTAGAAGTAGGACCTATTCTCCTGACTCTACTCAACGCAGAACTAACATAGGAAAAGGACTAAGCTCACAAATACTAAGAAATAACTACACTATCTCGAGGCTACATGTTGCTTGTGTGACTACCTATGAGGGGGAAATTTTAACCTTTATTATACTCACTGTACAAACTTAAAACCGCAACAATATTAATGTAGATTCAATTTGGAGAAAACATGGGGGATGTGGAACCAGAAACAGAAGGAAATTCAATGGAAATGGGAATCGTTTTGGAGCTAAAAAGGAAAAGGAAAAGAGAGGAAATGGGATAGTGTTGAGGAAATAAAAGGAAGGTACTCACTCGGGAATACACCCAGGATGAAAAAGCAATATACACTTTCTATCCGAGGGAAGGCCATACCAGACCTTGAACAATATGAAACAAACAAAAAGAATTGCACAAACAACGAACGAATTGACATGAAATATTGCACAGAATACTCAAAGGAGTATTGCTCTCCCCTATGGGCTGGTGCACCCAGCATTGCACCTCTCTCCCACTCTCTCTCTCTCTTGAATTTTTTGCATTTAGAGCTCAAAATAACCTCTGCCTGGTGGTAGCTTAACGGTTAGGGTGGCGGACTTAGGGTGATTCATCCTGTCATCCTTCTGAGGTCGGTGAAATGAGTACCATTGCACTGGGAATTCCACATCTGGTGTGGGTTCATGCCTTCCAAGCTTACAGCTTAAAGATGGATTGCATGCATGTGCTTTCGATCACCAACGGCCGCCAGAAGCGGCTGTGGAATACAACAACAACAACAACAACAGGCATTTTTAGGCAAAGTAGCTTCAACGACACTCCCCTCCTCGTCAGCACGCAACTCAGTTCCCGAAACCTCTTCCATGCACATCTCACTCCAGCAACCGTTGCCGAGTCTGATCCACCTTCTCCATTCAGCATGTCTCCTCGGTAGCAAAATGTTTTCACACCTTCAAGCTTCACGCCATCTCCAAGATCCAACTCAACATTTCCTCCATCTGCAGCTCCCACTGTGCACACCTTACACTTGAATGTAGCTGCCACACTGGTTAATAACCCTCTCAGACCACTACATTTTTGATGAACCCACTCAGCGTACATTGTACATTGAATGGAGTTCACTCCGGCACCCTTCCTGCACACAGCACATGGCCACTTCCCAGTTCTTTCCACCTCACCACATGCTTTACCACTTGCCATCACCTTCGTTTTTCAGATATTCACCTTCAGACCTTTTGTCTCCACACATTCCTTCCACTTGTTAATCTTCTCCTTCAGTCCATCCATACTTTCCGCAATCAACACCAGATCATCTGCATACAACTCCCATGGTAAACCCTCCTTTACATTCCGAGCCAGCACCTCCATCACAGCTACAAATAGTAGTGGACTTAGTACTGACCCCTGATGCACTCCCACCTTCACCTCAAACTCACCACTGTTCCCGTCCTTCGTCCTTACAGCTGAGCGCGCCCTCTCGTACATTGCCATCACTACTCTGTTCAACCGTTCCTCCACTCCTAACTTCCTCAATGCCCATGTCACTACTTCGTGTGGAACCCCATCGAATGTTTTCTCCAGGTCAACAAACCCAAGAAACAACTTCTGCCTCTTCTCCATGAACTTCTTCTGCAACTGCCTTACAAAAAAACCCCCTCTGACGTTCCTCTTCCTGGCATAAATACAAACTGCATTTCGTTGATATTCACTTTCTTCCTTATCCTCCTCTCCAACACCCTTTCCAATACCTTCATTCCATGCTCCAATAACTTTATCGCTCGATACGAGCCACAGTCCAGAGGGTCACCTTTCCCCTTGTATAGAGGGACGAGTGTACTCAGTTCCCAAACCACTGGAATGAGGCCTTCTTTCACCACCAGATTGCAGATCTCTGTCATTTTCTTCACACCCCAACTTCCTGCTGCCTTCAACATAACTCTCACAAGTCCCGTGGGCCCTCACGCTTTTCGACTCTTCATTGCTTTTATCACTTTCTCAACTTCCTTCTCAGTTATCTTCTCTGCCGGTCCGAAAACTTGGTTAATCTCGATGTTGCCGTCCCATTCATTCTCTGCATTCAACAGCATTTCCATATATCTCTTCCATCTTCCTTTAATTCCATCTGGGTCGACAACGATTTGTCCCACTTCATCCTTCAAGCAACTCACCCCCATCACATCACACCTCTCTTTCGCTATCTGCTTTACAATCCTGAATACCGCTCTCTGACCCTCTTCCAAATCCAAGCATTCGCCATACATTTTCCTACATGCCTCCTGCGCCTTTGTTCCCTCTTTGCAGCCTTCTTAGCTGCCTTATAACTTTCATGTTCTGCTTTTTCTTCCCCGTACCTTTCGCCTTCTGCCACTCCTTGAACATCTTCCCCTTCTCGTCAATCCTCTTTCCAACTTCACCATCCCACCACCATGTTTCCGAGTGCCTCGGTGGTCCTTTACTCCATCCACATACCTCACCCTCGGCTCCCAACAGACTATCTTTCATTGACATCCAACCACTTTCAAGCTCAACCACATCATCCTCTGCCATACTCAACCTCTCTTTTAATGCCTCCCTCACTGTCACGTCTTTCAACCTCCACACCTTCGTTCTCGGTTGGTACTTCACCCGCCGAGCTCTCCTCGCACCTTTCACCCTTATGTCGCAGACAACCAAGTGGTGCTGTGAACCACCTCCTCCCCCGGGATCACCTTTGTGTCCCGGAGGTGCCCTCTATCTCGCCTACGCACCATCAGGTAGTCAACGGTTGTCGTCGACCCACCTGACGTGTATGTAACAAGCTTGTTATCCTCTTTCTGGAACAGTGTTACAAATCAACAAACCAGCTCCATCAGCAAACTCCAAAATCCTTTCACCTTCTCCATTCCTCACACCATATCCGTAAGCCCCATGAACTTCCTCAAAACCGTCTGTACTCCTTCCCACATGTCCATTTAGGTCTCCTCCTACCACAACAACTTCCTCATCTTTCACGTTTTCCATCAGCTTCTCTATCGCACACCAGAACTTGTCCTTCTCTTCAACGCTCCGACCGACCTGTGGAGCATATCCCGAGATGATGTTCACCAAGAGCTTTCCAATCATCATTTTCACCATCATCAACCTTTCACTCACTCTCGTCACACTCACCACACTGTCTACAAACTCCTCAGAAAACAGGACACCAACACCATGCACACCTTCCAGGCACCCTTGCCACACAAACTTGTATTTCTGTCCCTGCCTACCCTTCACCATTCTCACACCACTTCCCTTCCATCTCGTCTCCTGCACACAACATATGTCCACTCTTCTTCTGACCAATACTTCCACCACTTCTCCTGATCTCCCTGTCATTGTCCCTACATTCCATGTCCCAAACCTCAGAAACCGATCTCCACGTGGGTCAGAAGACGTTTCGTCGTCATAAACGGAGTGATTTCTACCCTTGCTTCGATCGGGTTCCCCACCTTTAGTTTTGATGAGAGGGAGTGGGTTCCCCCACGTGGTACTTCCGGCTGCACCCTGCCATTATGTAATTGTAATTTTCATGGTTCCCTTTTTGAGGCAATGTTTTTATGGCCGGATGCCCTTTCTGACGCCAGCCTTTTAGTCGCCTCTTACGACACGCAGGGATACGGTGGACCTATTCTAAACCGGGGTACACATCGGGCAATAACTGTGGAATGAATAATAATCATTATCATAACTTAACATTATTGGAATCTCCCGTGATGAGGTTGAAGCACAAGGTCTCCTCCCCAGCTTCCCCAAGAGATAATCTCTGCCCCAGCTTCCCCAAGATGTAATCTCTGCCCCAGCTTCCCCAAGATGTAATCTCTGCCCCAGCTTCCCCCAAAATGTAATCTCCGCCCCAGCTTCCCCAAGATGTAATCTCCGCCCCAGCTTCCCCAAGATGTAATCTCTGCCCCAGCTTCCCCAAGATGTAATCTCTGCCCCAGCTTCCCCAAGATGTAATTTCCACCCCAGCTCCTCCAATGTGGACTTTGCTCCCCAGTTTCCCCAATATGTAATCTCCGCCCCAGCTCCTCCAGAATGGAATCTCCTCCCCAGCTTCCCCAAGATGGAATTGCCTCCCTAGCTTTCCCAAGATTGAATTTCCTCCCTAGCTTCCCCAAGATGGAATCTCCTCCCCAGTTTTCCCAAGATGTAATCTCGGCTCCAGCTGCTCTAATATGGAATTTCCTCCCCAACTTCCCAAAGATGTAATCTCCGCCCCAGCTGCTCTAAAATGGAATTTCCTCCTCAGCTTCCCCAAGATGGAATCTCCTCCCCAGCTTCCCCAAGATGGAATCTCCTCCGTAGCTCATCCAAGATGAAATCTCCTCCCTAACTCCTCCAAGATGGAATCTCCTCCGTAGCTCATCCAAGATGAAATCTCCTCCTTAGCTCCTCCAAGATGGAAACTCCTTCCGAGCTCCTCCAAGATGGAATCTCATACCTAGCTCCTCCAAGTTGCTCACGTTCTTCCCATAACCCCCTCAAAAGGGTAAAAACTGAGAAGGGGGGGGGGGGTGGTTGGGGGGGAAGAACCGATGGGGTGGGGGGCAATATTGATGAAGGACAGGAGAGCCACCAGGATGAGGGGGGGCGGAGAGCCAGAGGGCGGCCGGAGAGCTAGCAGGCGGTGTGGGGGTACGTTTTAAGACAATACACTTGTCAAGGTACGTTTTAAGTTTCGAAACTACACGATTAAGTCACTCGCGAAAATCACATTTCTCTTTATAACGAATTATACATCTCGGCACATCGCAGCCAAGTAATGGAATTTTTCACACAAGTCCCACACTTCCGAACCAGGCAAGAAACGGTGCCCCATGAAGTTCCCGTCCAAGAGGGAGGACACAACCTGGAGCGACGCACCCACAGGGATGTCCAGCACACCCCGATGGGTCTTCACATTCCACAACTGGCATCACGCCACCTCCGAAGCATGGCCAGAAGGTGGTCCTCCAGGATCTACATGCAGTAATCTACATACATTACATACAGTAATCTACATACAGTAATCTACATACATCTAACTACAGTAATCTACATCCATCTAAATACAGTAATCTACATGCATTACTTATAGTAATCGACACACAGTAATCTACATACAGTAATATACATGCAGTAACCTACATACCGATACATTACATAGGCCTACAGTAATCTACATACATCTAAATACAGTAATCTATATGCATTACATACAGTAATCTACATATATCTATATACAGTAATCTACATGCATTACATACAGTAATCTACACACATCTATAAACAGTAATATACATGCCTTAAATACAGTCATCTACATACAGTAATCTACAGGCCTACACATCTATATACAGTACCGGTAATCTACATCCATCTACATACATCTATATACAGTAATATACATACAGCGATCTACATCCATCTATATACAGTGAAATACATACAGTAATCTACATACAGTAATCTACATACAGTAATCTACGTACATCTATATACAGTAATCTACATACAGTAATCCACATATAGTAATCTACATACATATACATACAGTAATCTACATAAAGTAATCTACATACAGTAATCTACATACAGTAATCTACATACATCTACATACAGTAATCTACATACAGTAATCTACATACATCTACATAAAGTAATCTACATGCAGTAATCCACATATAGTAATCTACATACATATACATACAGTAATCTACATAAAGTAATCTACATACAATAATCCACATATAGTAATCTACATCCAGTAATCTACATATATCTACATGCAGTGCGTATCAAAAAAAAAGGTAATCCGAATTCAAGGGGTTAATATACAAAGGTTATTTATTTTGACAATTTACATGTGGTTTACTAATTAACAGGAGATCCTCAGCTTTCCATTGATACCTTCCATGCATCATTGCTGTCACACATGACCGAGTACATGTTCATTGAAAATGACAAGTTCAAATCACATTTTTACAAGTTTGGCTAATCAAAGCAAGTCAGGATAATTGGTGCAAAATGAACGTCAGAAGTGAACTTTTCTCAGGAATGATTGGCCTTTCTGCACCCACACCTTCAACATGTCCACCTCCCCTTTCAACACAAAGCTCACAGCAGCGGAGCATGTCCTGAACTGCTCGTCTCACCATCGCCGGGTCATTGCGCAAAGCATCCACTTCATGTCGAATACGGCCCTGCAATTCGTCAAGATCATGGGGAGGAGTTACGAACACCTTGTTCTTTAAATGTCCCCAAAGGAAATAATCACATGGTGTGAGGTCAGGTGATCTTGGCGGCCATTCCACTGCATGGTTGAGGGCGATGACTCGGTCTCCAAAGAGTTCCCTCAGTTGTTGATCTCGGACAGTGATAAGACGATGTGCTGCGCCGTCTTGGGTCCACCAGAGATATCTGAAAACACCACGAACCTGTCGCTCAAAGTTCTCCTCCAGCTGTGGTAAAACTACATCATTGATCATCTGCAGATACCTATTACCATTGACATTCCTTTGAAAGAAAAATGGTCCGATCACCTGACCACTTCCACAAAGTCCCAACCAAACAGTCCACTTTTGTCGATTCATGTTGGTGTCAAAATTAAATTCCGGGGGTTGTCCTGTTGGTGCATATTCAAGAACATTATGGGTATTGACCTTGCCGTCAATGGTGAAAGCAGCTCCATCGCCGATAACGAGATACCGCAGGAAATTGACATCTCCTTCGCAACGTGCTATCAACCATCCGGCAAGCACCAGCCTCCTGGCAAAATGACTGACTGTCTCTAAACCCATACACTGTAGGCCCATCTTAAATACCCATCTTAAACAAAGGATGACGCAACCGACGATTACCAGACCAGCTTAACAATTTTACATAATCAACTTGGCAGTCGTCAAGTAATGCATCCATTTAAAACTGTCTTGCATCGATTAGCCAAACTTGTAAAAATGCGATTTGAACTTGTCATTTTCAATGAACATGTACTCGGTCATGTGTGACAGCAATGATGCATGAAAGGCATCAATGGAATGCTGAGGATCTCCTCATAATTGGAAAACTACATGTAAATTGTCAAACTAAATAACCTTTGCATATTAACCCCTTGAATTGGGATAACCTTTTTTTTGATACGCACTGTAGAGTAATCTACATAAAGTAATCTACATACAGTAATCCACATATAGTAATCTACATACAGTAATCTCCATACATCTGAATGCAGTAATCTCCATACATCTACATACAGTAATCTCCATACATCTACATACTGATTACTGTAATCTACATGCATTACCTGCAATAATCTACATGCATTACATGCAGTAATCTACATATATCTACACACAGTAATCTACAGGCATTACATACAGTAATGTACATACATCTTCATACAGTAATCTACATACATCTAAATACAGCAATCTACATGCATTACATGCAGTAATCTACATACATCTACATACAGTAATCTACAGGCATTACATACAGTAATGTACATACATCTACGTACAGTAATCTACATGCATCTATATACAGCAATGTACATGCATTTGATACAGTAATCTACATACAGTAATGTACATACATCTACATACAGTAATCTATATACACGATACAGTAATCTACATGCATTACATACAGTAATGTACATACAGTCACGTGAAAAAGTAAGTACACCCCATGTAAAGTTTTGACTTTTTCAACATATTTCAACATACAGCTATTTCATCTTCTTTTCAACAATATTGATAGATAAAGGTGATATTAAAGCGCGGCGTTACGCGCGCTGCTTGCGAGCAAGGAGGAAGCGGACAAGCGGTAACTGATAAGCGTCTTTATTTCAGGAGCTCACTGTAACACTGGCGCGCTCCGGGCTGCGTGCCCGGTGTTTATCATGAGGCCACGCCTACCCCCCGGGCATGGCCACCGCCCACTTGGTGCGCGGAATGATGTCACCACGCCAGTGGGCTTTTGTGTCCGCCACACGCGCCCCCCCAGAATTCCCGCGCACCTGGAGGGCCAGTTTGCGGGGCAGACGAATGACCCGGCCGAAGCGCCCCCTGGCGATCGGCGGCATCCGGGGTGCAGGGATGCCAGGTGGGATGCCCGTGGCTGCCCCTGGGATGGGTGCAGGACCGGGGGGCGGCGTGGCGGCGGGGCTGGGCGGTGCCGGGGGTCCGCCCGCAGGGGGGCGGCCCCGACTTGGGGGTCGGGCCACTGGCGGTGGATGGTCCACGTCGAGGTGGGCCGGCTTGAGGCGGTCTACCGAAACGCGGTCAGGAGTACCGCCGATGTCCAGGGTGAAGTGCTTCGCCCCGGTCTCCAGCACGCGGAAAGGCCCGTCGTATGGGGGCCGCAGTGGTGTCCGGTGGGCATCGTGGCGGACGAAGACGTACTCCGCCGTGCGAAGCTCCGGGGCGACGTGCGTCGGTGGGTGCCCGTGGCATGCCGTTGGCACCGGGGCGAACCTCTGGGCGGTCTCTTGCAGAGCGGAGCGCTGCTGTGCCGCGGACCATGGTGCCGTGGAGTCGGGGAGGAACTCGCCCGGCACCCGCAGCGGTTGCCCGAAGACCAACTCCGCCGCGGATGCGCGCAGGTCCTCCTTGGGCGCCGTCCGGAGGCCCGGCAGGACCCAGGGGAGCCTGTCGACCCAGCCGCCGTCGCGGAGGGTGGCCCGCAGCGCGGCCTTCAATGAGCGGTGAAATCGCTCACACAGGCCGTTAGCCTGGGGGTGGTAGGCCGTGGTTCGGTGCAGCCGGACCCCGAGCCCCTGCGCGAATGCCCCCCAGAGCTCCGAGGTGAACTGGGGGCCGCGGTCGGACGAGATGTCTGAGGGGGCGCCGAACCGGGCGACCCAGGTGGCGATGAAAGCCTGCGCGACATCGGCCGCAGTTGTCGACGCCAAGGGCACGGCCTCCGGCCACCGGGTGGTGCGGTCCACCATGGTGAGGACATAGGTGAAACCCCGCGAGGGGGGCAGAGGTCCCACCAGGTCCACGTGGACGTGGTCAAACCGGCGTTCCGGCACCGTGAACGGGGCCAACGGGGCCTGGGTGTGCCGGTGCACCTTGGCGCGCTGGCATGCGAGGCACGTCCTGGCCCAGCCGCGGACGGCCTTCCGGAGGCCATGCCAGACGAACTTGTCGGCGATCAGCCTTTGGGAGGCCCTCGCGCCCGGGTGGGACAGGCCGTGGATGGCGTCAAACACCTGGCGCTGCCAGCCCGCGGGCACGATGGGGCGAGGACGCCCGAGGGAGACGTCGCACAAGAGGGCCGCGCCCGCGCCGTCGAACGCCACCTCAGTGACGCGGAGGCCCGTGACGGCGGTCCGCAAGGCCTGGACGTCAGGGTCAGCGGCCTGGTCCGCTGCCATCCGGGCATAGTCGATGCCGAGGTGGACTGCGTGGGTGACGGCCCGGGAAAGGCAATCCGCCACCGGGTTGTCCTTCCCCGCGACGTGCTGGATGTCCGTCGTGTACTCGGACACGGCCAAGAGGTGACGCTGCTGCCGGGCCGACCACGGCTTTGTGACCTTGCCCATCGCGAAGATCAGCGGCTTGTGGTCGACGAAGGCAGTGAACGCACGGCCCTCGAGCAGATGGCGGAAGTGCCTGACCGCCAAGTGAAGCCCGAGCAACTCGCGGTCGAAGGTACTGTAACGGCGTTCGGGCGGGCGAAGCTGCCAGCTAAAGAACGCCAGCGGTTGCCAAGCTCCACGCACCCATTGCTCGTGCACCGCGCCCACCGCGTAGTCCGAGGCATCGGTGGTGAGGGCGATCGGTGCATCCTGCGCCGGGTGCGCGAGCATGGTGGCGTTAGCCAAGGCGAGCTTCGCGCCCGTGAACGCCGTGTCCATCTGCTCGGTCCAGGTAACGTCGCCTTTGCCCGGCTTACCTCGGAGAGCTTCGTGCAGGGGGCGCAGGAGCTGGGCGATACGGGGCAGGAACCGATGGTAAAAGTTCACCATGCCCAGGAACTCCTGCAGCCCTCTGATCGTGCGGGGGCGCGGACACCCCTTCACCGCCTCCACCTTGGCCGGCAGGGGGACGGCTCCGTGCCTGGTGACACGGTGCCCCAGAAAATCGATTATGGTGGCGCCGAACCGGCACTTTGCGGGGTTCACAATCAGGCCATGCTGGCCCAGGCGTTCGAAGAGCGTGCGGAGGTGGCGTAGGTGCTCTTCGCGGGACGCGCTGGCGACGAGGATATCGTCCAGGTAGACGTAGACAAAATCCAAGTCACGCAGGACGCTGTCCATCAGTCGCTGGAACGCCTGAGCCGCATTCTTCAGACCGAAGGGCATGCGCAGGAACTCGAAGAGTCCGAATGGCGTGATGACCGCCGTCTTCAGGACGTCCTCTGGCCTGACGGGGACCTGATGGTAGCCGCGTATGAGGTCCACCTTCGAGAAGAAGGACATGCCCGCCAAACGGGCGGAAAAGTCCTGAATGTGGGGGACGGGGTAGCGGTCGGGAGTCGTGGCGTCATTGAGACGGCGATAGTCCCCGCACGGTCGCCATCACCCGCCGGGCTTCGGCACGATGTGCAGCGGCGACGCTCAAGCGCTCTCTGAGCGCCGAACGATCCCGAGTCGCTCCAGGGTAGCGAACCCCGCTTTTGCCACCGCCAGCTTCATCGGCTCGAGGCGGCGTGCCCGGGCGTAGACCGGTGGCCCGACGGTGGGGATGTGATGGGCCACCCCGTGCTTGACGGCCCCCGCCGAGAAGGTGGGCCGCGTGAGGGCCGGGAAGCCGGCGAGGAGGCGGGTGAATGCGTCCGCTGCCGGAAGCGTACAGACCAACGTGGCCGGAACCGAACCGTTCGGCAAGCCGCTTGGCAAGCCGCTCGTTGAGCTGGGCAACGCACAAGCGAGCGAGGTGAACGTCTCGGCCTGGACAAGACGTCTGCGCTTGACGTCGACCAGGAGCCCATTAGCGCACAGGAAGTCCGCGCGAAGCAGTGCCATGGGCACGTCGGCGGTGACGAACGTCCATCGGAAAACCTGCCCTCCGAACCGCAGAGAGAGGCAGCGTTTTCCGTACGTACGGATGGGCGTCCCGTTCGCGGCAAGCAGCGCGTGGCCCCCACCCGCGGCGTGCTTGTCTGACGTGCCGGCGGGAACGACACTCACCTGCGCTCCCGTGTCACACAGGTAACGGCGCCCGGAGAAGGTGTCCGTTATGAACAGCAGGCTGCTCGAACGGCCGGCGCTCATCGCCACTATTGAGCGCCGGCCCGGGCGTTTCCCGACCTGTTGAAGGAGCATGGCGGATGACACTGCCGAGCTTCGTGGCCGAACTTGGCGTGGAACCAGCACCAGGTGTTGGAGCTGGAGGAGCGCGGCTGGCTCCGCCAGGCCGGTGGAGTTGGCGGGTTTCCCCGCGGTGGCGGTTTTCGCCGCGGCGGTGGGCGGCGGTCACGAGGTGCGTATCAGCATGCTGCGTATGCTGTATAAGCTGATGCTGTGGATCAGCAGCATCAGCTGCAGCATCAGCAGCATCAGCAGCAGCATCAGCAGCATCAGCCACGAGGGCCGTGACGGCCACGCCGACTCTCGCCCGCGTGTCCGAAGCGGCGAAGTACTTGTCCGCCTCGGCTGCCAATGCTCGGGGTTCCGTTAGCCCGGTCCCGGCCAACGCGAGGCGAACCTGCGCTGGAAGTTGGCGACGGAAAAGCGCCCGGAATAGAGAACCGGGGGCTTCGTCGCCCAACAGTGACAGCATATGATCCATTCGGACCGACGGGCGCGTGTCACCGAGCTCGGGGAGATCCAGTAGGCGGTCGGCCCGTGCGTCGTCCGTGAGGCCAAACGTGGCTAGGAGTAGCCGCTTGAGTGCCTCGTACTTGTGGCCGTCCGGTGGGTGGCGAAGGACGGACACAACTCGAGCGGTCGTGCCGGGCCCGAGGGAGGCGACGACGTGGCAATAGCGCGTGTCATCGCCTGTGAGGCGCCGAAGCTGAAATTGGGCTTCGGCCTGGACGAACCAGACTTCGGCCTGAGCCTCCCAAAATTCGGGAAGTTTGATGAAGTTGGCCATGGCAATGGCGTCGCGTGTGGAAGGATCGCTCCGGCAGATCCAACGTCGAGGGTCACCAGTAAAGCGCGGCGTTACGCGCGCTGCTTGCGAGCAAGCAGGAAGCGGACAAGCGGTAACTGATAAGCGTCTTTATTTCAGGAGCTCACTGTAACACTGGCGCGCTCCGGGCTGCGCGCCCGGTGTATATCATGAGGCCACACCTACCCCTCGGGCGTGGCCACCGCCCACTTGGTGCGCGGAATGATGTCACCACGCCAGTGGGCTTTTGTGTCCGCCACAATATAATATAACAAATATCATGAATCATTTACATTTTGTAGTCCATTGTATAATTTAAATAAACATAAATGCAAATTTTGCATGTGGAAAAAGTAAGTACACCCCGACATTTATCACTACTTCAAATACCTAAATTTAGAATCAGGTGCACTAACTCAGGTGCAAGTGATTAGAACATCGTTAGAGAGGATCTTGGAGGGACTTGTCTTATTTAAACCTCAGAGATTTCATTTGGTTTGTTCTTTGTTGTTGAAGTGTGCGGGTCACCATGCCTAGATCAAAAGAGCTTTCTGAGGCCTTCAGAAAGAAGGTTAGAGATGCCTACGAGTCTGGGAAGGGATTTTAAAAGATCTCCAAACAATTTGAAATCAATCATTCGACTGTCCAGAAGATCATCTACAAGTGGAGAAGATTCCAAACAACTGCCAACTTGTTCAGGCCATGCCGCCCCAGCAAGTTCAGCCCGAGAGCAGACCGCAAGATGCTGAAATAAGTCTCTAAGAATCCCAGAATGTCATCACGGGACCTACAGGTATCGCTTGCCACTGTTGATGTCAAAGTGCACGAGTCTACCATTAGAAAGAGGCTGCACAAATTTGATCTACATGGGAGGTGTGCCAGGAGGAAACCTTTGCTGTCCAGAAAGACATCAGGGCAAGACTAAAGTTTGCCAATTAACACCGATGCAAAGACCAGCACTTCTGGAAGAATGTGCTCTGGACAGATGAGTCAAAGGTAGAGCTATTTGGCCAGAGCACCAGAAGACATATTTGGCGAAAACCAAAGACAGCATTTGACCACAAGAACCTGATACCAACTGTAAAGCATGGTGGTGGAAATATTATGGTTTGGGGCAGCTTTGCTGCATCAGGGCCTGGGCAGCTCACCATCATAGAATCTACTATGAATTCTTCATTGTACCAGAGGGTGCTTGAGGATAATGTGAGGCCATCTGTCGGAAAGTTGAAGCTCAACCGAAGGTGGACCTTGCAACATGACAATGACCCTAAACATCTATCTATAATTCCAGTAATCTCTGTGTGTTTGTTTGTACGTTTGTACGTTTGTACGTTTGTACGTTTGTACGTTTGTACGTTTGTTTGTCTGTGACCGCTGTTTCTCGACAACCACGGGTCCGATATACTTTAAACTTGCCAGGTATATTGCTGGGGACCCGAGGATGTGCCTTTTCAAGGTTTCATATTAATCGGACAATTACTTACCGAGCTATGTCCAAAAAACGATTCAACCAATCAGAGAGCAGCGAGCTATCGCGTGTGCCGAACGTGGCGGACACACTCTGCCTCGGATGGCACATTTGAGAGCGTATTCATTTATTTCACGTTTGCAAACTATGTTGGCGCTATGTTGGCGTTAAACGATGTTTTAAAACTAATCTATCTATAATTCCAGTAATCTCTGTGTGTTTGTTTGTACGTTTGTACGTTTGTACGTTTGTACGTTTGTTTGTCTGTGACCGCTGTTTCTCGACAACCACGGGTCCGATATACTTTAAACTTGCCAGGTATATTGCTGGGGACCCGAGGATGTGCCTTTTCAAGGTTTCATATTAATCGGACAATTACTTACCGAGCTATGTCCAAAAAACGATTCAACCAATCAGAGAGCAGCGAGCTATCGCGTGTGCCGAACGTGGCGGACACACTCTGCCTCGGATGGCACATTTGAGAGCGTATTCATTTATTTCACGTTTGCAAACTATGTTGGCGCTATGTTGGCGTTAAACGATGTTTTAAAACTAATAAAAACCATTTCATGTAAATAGAGGGGGGGGGGGGGGATTGTCACTGTACTCGCACGAGCAGATGGCGGAAGTGCCTGACCGCCAAGTGAAGTCCGAGCAACTCGCGGTCGAAGGTACTGTAACGGCGTTCGGGCGGGCGAAGCTGCCGGCTAAAGAACGCCAGCGGTTGCCAAGCTCCGTTTTAAAACTAATTAAAACCCCGGGGGGGATTGTCACTGTACTCGCAAGCCGTTCGCCGTTCGCTTTGGCGTTGCGAATGGACCAAAACATTTCATGGACCAAACCATTTCATGTAAAGCGTTCGCCGTTCGCTTTGGCGTTGCGAATGGACCAAAACATTTCATGGACCAAACCATTTCATGTAAATAGAGGGGGGGATATAATTTTAGATATAGATATAGTACGGGCATGCCCTAGTACCAGTAAATTCACCAAGGAACGGCTGAAAAGAAAGAAATGGAGGGTTCTGGAATGGCCAAGTCAAAGCCCGGATCTAAATCCCATCGGGATGTTGTGGAGAGATTTTGAAACGAGCTGTGCATGCAAGAAACCCCTCAAACATCGCACAGCTGAAAGAATTCTGCTTGGAGGAGTGGGCAAAAATTTCTCCGTCGATGTCAGAGACTGGTAGACAGTTATAAGAAACGCCTACTTGAGGTTGTTTCTGCCAAAGGGGGCAATACCACCTATTAGAGCCAAGGGTGTACTTACTTTTTCACGGGACTGTACATCTACATACAGTAATCTATACACACAATACAGTAATCTACATGCATTGCATACAGTAATGCACATACATCTACATACAGTAATCTCTCGTACATACAGTAATCTCCATTCAGTAATCTACAGTACATACAGTAATCTACATACAGTAATCTACATGCATCTACATACGGTCATCCACATGAATTACTTACAGCAATCTACATGAATTACTTACAGTAATCTACATACAGTAATCTACATAAAGTAATCTACATACAGTAATCCACATACAGTAATCTACATACATCTATTTACAGTAATCTACATACAGTAATCCACATACATCTATATACAGTAATCTACATGCATTACATACAGTAATGTACATACAGGAATCTACACACAGTAATCTACATGCATCTAGATACAGTAATCTACACACAGTAATCTACACACAGTAATCTACATACATCTAGATACAGTAATCTACACACAGTAATCTACATACCGGTACAGTAATTTTCATGCATTACATACAGTAATCTACATACAGTAATCTACATGCATTGCATACATTAATCTACATACAGTAATCTACATACAGTAATCTACATGCAGTCATCTACATGCAGTGATCTACATACAGTGATCTACGTTTGGTAATCTACATGCAGTAATCTACATAACTCATCTACATACACTAATCTACATACACTAATCTACATACAGTAACCTACATACATCTACATGCAGTAATGTTCATACAGTAATGTGCATACAGTAATCTATATGCATTACATACAGTAATGTACATACATCTACATACAGTAATCTACATGCATCTACATGCAGTAATCTACATACATCTACATAGAGTAATCCACATGCATTACATACAGTCATCTACATACATCTACATGCAGTAATGTTCATACAGTAATGTGCATACAGTAATCTACATGCATTACATACAGTAATGTACATACAGTAATGTACATACATCTACATACAGTAATCTACATGCATCTACATACAGTAATGTACATACATATACATAGAGTAATCCACATGCATTACATACAGCAATCTACATACATCTACATAGAGTAATCCACATGCATTACATACAGTAATCTACATACATCTACATGCAGTAATGTTCATACAGAAATGTGCATGCAGTAATCTACATGCATTACATACAGTAATGTACATACAGTATTGTACATACATCTACATACAGTAATCTACATGCATCTACATACAGTAATGTACACACATCTACATAGAGTACAGTAATCTACATACAGTAATGTTCATACAGTAATGTACATACGGGGGGGGGGGGGGGGGGGGGCATGTTAATTAGCTCAGGGATTATGTCAATTAATTCCTTGTATGTTGTTCCCTCTGTAAGTTATCCCTATGTCCCTTATGGCATCGCATTAGACACTTGTTAAAATCGCCCATTAACTTCACTAATTAATAATAAAACCACCGGAAGCCAGGCATGAACAATACCGCTGGCGCCGCAGCCGCTACATCACCGCAAGGACAGGCAGGCCGAAGGCCACACCCTAGAGAGCCATGATTGGTCGGGCATTGAGTGACAGAGGATTGAAAAGATGGGACTGGCTGATTGGTGAAGAGGACGGATGACGTCAGAGTGGCGCGGACAAAATACTAGCGCGGCAGACATTTTCTCTCTTGGGTCCGGACTTTGGTGGAGACGGTTGTGCGCTGAAGATTCTCCCCCTTTCTTCATGTTCTGGACCTCGGTGTGGGCGACAGTGTGCCGAGACCTTGTTGGGGATTGTGAGGAGGCCGATTTGTGAACCAAGAGCTGGGAACGAGGAGCTGCGCAACAATTCCTGTTCGCTTCGCGCTCGACGAGGCCAGGAGTAAGAGGACGCTCGGTGAGGCCTAGCAGCACGCAAATAAGCGGACTGCGGCCTTCCCACCAAGAACAGAGCCGGGTCCAGACTGCGCACTCGAGGCCGACGATTCTTGATGAGACCCCTCACCAGTGATCTCAGAGCTAAGTGCATGAAATAACCACACACAGTTATTTTATACATCGTTATCTTTCCCTCATTTCCCTCAAACTCATACATATTGTCGCGCGAACCCTTCGGTTAATACCAGGGCTCGCGGATGACCGACAGCTTTACTTGAGGCGACGACCAAATACGGATTTTGCTATAGAAGAACGGGCGAAAGAATGAAGAGGAAGAAGCGGCAAAAGCGCGTACCTATAGAGGGAATGAACTCAAACGGGAATCCGGGTTTAAAAGGAAATGGAAAATAATACAAGGATTTATTTACAAGGATAGAGGGACAGGAAAATACGCGATGATAAATAAAGGTCCTAAATCGGGATCCCGCACACCGACTTCCAAATACGAGACAGAGGAAAATGAATTAATAAAATAACTGTCCTGTTGTGTAGTGTTCTGTGGGGTGCGGCCTTATCTGTCAGTAGTCGTGTCCGCCGTCCAACGCGGCTCCAAGCTCCGGCGCAAAGATACCCTCCGTCCTCTTCGCCCACGTGCCCCGCCAGGCCCCGAGCGACCCGCCCCACTCCAGGCTCCTTGTTCCCCGCCCACGAGGTCTCGCCCGCTCACGGCACCGAACCTTGCTCCCACACCAAAAGCATCATGAAGGACCGAGCACCGCTCCAAGCACCACGAAGATGGTGAACCAACGACCACCAGTGCAGAGGCAAAAAGAACGAGCTTCAAGCACGAGGGGAACGAGTGCGAATAACGCCAGGAACACACCGATAGGGAAATGGCAGAGACAAGAAGAAGCCAAGAGAGCCAATAGACAAAATGTCGTGCAGCGCGTCCTTTTGTCACCTCGCGTGTGACATCAATCTTGCACGTTCCCAATCAGAGCCTCGTACTTCGACCTCTCGAAGGTTCTGTTTCACTGGTGCCCTGTCATTGGCCGAGTGCCTCCTGCACTGTGGTGTTGCTCGCCCCTCCCCCTGGCCAATCAACAGTCCTCCTGGGCATGGCTCCCAGCCTTGCTCGATGTCTGACGCCCACGCTAGTGTTGTACGCGGCCGTTGCCTGCTTGTCTTCCACAGTCTTATTGTAAGGGAGGGGAATTTAATTACTGTTGTGCACTAATTACCTATCTAAGTGTTTATATGAGAATGTGTTGCCATAAGGGACAAAGGTTTGGCGACAGGGGGGAAACGACGAACAGGGAACTTTTTCCATAATCCCTGCACTAATTAGCAAGCCACCTAAGCAAGTTTAAAATCTCAACTAAAATCTCAACCCCCCCTCGCGGCGGGGACATCAATACAGCTTATACCGACAAACCGGGCTAACCATAGAACTTATTACAAGGTAGATTCCCTATCGCGACAGACGAAGCATGATACCTATTCAGATCTACCTGGCTCTATATATCACTCTACCCAAATTCATAACAATATGCTAGTGATGGACTGATGACACGTTCCTGTGACGTATGTATAATAAAGTAGTTCCATCATGGCTGCTCACTGAACAGGTGTGTCTCGATCATTCCCGGGCTTTCGGTCGCTGTTACTGGCTATTGTTACAACATCCACATACAGGGAGATCTCGCGAGATCTTTGTCGGCAAGGGCACGGTATTTCGAAGCTGCACATGCTCTCCACGCTTTCGAAGTTAAGTAATTGTTCACAATTGTATTTTTGTCGAAACTGTATTTTGTCTTTCGGTGTGTGAACCAATAGTGTGCCCCGAGGAAGATGCTTAGTGTTATAGTGTAGGCTGCTATGTCTTAAAAATGGCTGTCGTGTTTTTTTTTTGTTAAAAGCAAAATTCCACTTGATTCCTTGTCTTTGGGGTGTCACATGTTCGAAAAAATAGGTTGTTAATTTTTTTAAACGGATTAAGGGTGTCAAATCCAAGATGGCCGCCAAAATATATAAATTCCATTAAAACTGGTATTCTGAACACTATGAGGTCCAAATTATTGATAATACCCATAATTTCAATACGAAGGAGTTCAAAAACAATTAATTTCAATATGGCAGTCAAATTCAAATTCAATTTCAATATGGCAGAAGGAAGCGGCATTGACCAGGCTTGGGTCGAAGCTGGACTATATTCTCCAACAACCGTAACGCAAATCCTAAATGGAAAACATCTCTACAGGTCCCTAGAAGCACATACTGTAACATTGCTAGCTCTATACCATCTCGACATTGACAGGTTCCGAACAAAAGCACCAGAAGAGAAAGTGTTCCTAAGTGAAGCGTCCATTGATTTGGAAAAAGCATATCAGAAAGATATCAGCATGAACACAGGCAACCGTCAAAACCTCAGAGATAACGTCAGAGAAACCATGACCGTGTTCGAATCTAGAGATATCCTCACAAAGTTGGGACAGTTTGAAAGCAATCCAGCACCAATTCCACACTACATCCGTAACTACTTGAGGCAGTTTGAAACTATCCTTCAGTATATTAGAGCTACCAGACAACGGGACCTGCTGCTGCATATGGAAAGCACTGAAGCTCTTATCAAGTACTTCTTTGCTCACGACCACCTGAACTACGCACGTTTGCTCCCTTTGTACCTGTTAACAATGCAGCAAACAGAACAAGTTTTTCCAGATGTCTGGGCAGAACTCCTGAAAGGAAATTTCTGTGTGATGAAGGGGATTGCTGCATTCACTTCAATAGGTCCAGATCACGGAATTGAGCAGGAGAACCGCAAACTCAAGGTCATTGGAGGCATTACTGGAATAACCCAAATTGAGAGAGCTCTAGACCGTTACTTCCTGATTGCACCTGACTTGTCTAATCTAGTAGAGGAGTTTCAAAGAGAATATGGCATGGAAGGTGCTGATACCAGAGACCAACACCACGAGATCACAGGGGGAAAGTCCACCCGAGTAATGAGAAATTCCGCGAGATTGACAGAGGTATTTGTTGTTCATGGAGACCCATTCGTAACCGATGAGAGTGACCTGTGTAACCTTCTTACCAAGAAAGTAATTGACGAAAAGGTAACAAAGGACATAGTAGACCGCGATGCCATCGGACAACAGTTCTTCCAGACATTTGTCAAAGAACGCCTTACAGAAGGAAAACTTTCAGTGTGGGATCCAATGAAGAGAAAGAACATAGGCACTTTCAAAAGTGCCAACACAGTGAAGAAAGTGAAAGCAGGTGACAAACTCATTAAAGTCAAAGAAGAACGAGGACTTCTACAGAGGTTTATAGTAGCATCAAGAAGCCGTCCAGACCTTGATCTAAAGGACTGTATTGGGAAGTATGAATTTGGAATTGTTCCACGTGCCCTTTTCGCTTCGGATGGGTCACTTCTCCTAGCATATGACAAGGCTAAGGTCCTTCATCATCTTGAAGCGCTAGTTACCAAGGAGCAACCTAGCCCAACAGAAGCCACAAGCGATCCAGCTAATGCCATACCGAGTGTTTCTGGCGACCAAGTATTGAGTGAAAACTCCCAAACTGAAGTACCACCCCAAGCCGAGGCGCCTGAAGTACAAGAAGCGCAGCCTGAGCAAGAAGCTTCAACTGACATGTCCGACATGTCTGAGAAATTTAAAGTTGTAGTCATAGATGGCATGGCCCTCGTTAACTCCATCTCCAAGACAGACAAAATGAAAACATGCAGTGATTTTGCCATGTCATTTCTTGAAAAGCTTATCAGGATTGCAGCTAACTACGACGAAGTAAGACTGGTATTTGACAGATACGTCGAAAGTTCTCTGAAAGAGCAAATGAGAAAAAAGAGAACAAAGGGAAACTCGACCTACTATCACATCCAAGATAGTACACTGATCCAGAATATTTCCTTGAAGGACTTCCTTTCAAGTGTCAAAACCAAGGCAGAACTTGTAGAGTATTTAGCTGCAAAGACTCTGGATCACAGCAACAGCTCTGCCAACAAATTGAAGAAGTTCATGGTAACCTTCGGCACTGAGACAAAAGGCAATGTAAGTGTGCCTGATGAATTGGTAAAACACGGTCATGAAGAAGCGGATACGTTACTCTTGCTCCATGCCCTAACAGTTAACGGCGATGTAGAACTTGTAATAGACTCTCCAGATACCGATGTCTTCTTGCTGATGATCCACATGTATCCACAGCTACCTGCTGAGACATATTTCCTTACCGGAAAAGGAAAACTGAATAGGAAAATTGCAGTCAAACCTATCTTTGAAAAGTTAGGAGTTAACCGCGCCTCAGCTATTCTCGGGTTTCATTCTTTCACAGGATCAGATATGTGTGGCAGGTTCGCCGGCAGGACAAAGGACTGGTGTATGAAGGTGTTCATGTCCTGCAATGATATGATACTGGATTCACTTGCTCCACTTGGCAAATCTGCTGCTACACCCTCTCCAAACGCAATTGACCAACTGGAAAGGTTCGTTTGCTTGTTGTACAGATCCAAAACACACACCAAAGTAAATGCACTACGATGGTTCTTGTACTCAAATCGACAGGCCGAGGGAGAGAGTCTGCCTCCAACCTCTGGATCATTGACACCACACATTCTGCGAGCACATTATATTGCAATGATATGGATGCAGGCATGCGAAAGTCAACCGTCCTTTCCTTCTCCCACTGACTACGATGGAAGTCAGAGGAAAATAGATTTCTTCCGGTGATGTGTTTGAACCCTCCAGCACCAGAGGCCGTGACTAAGCTGGTAAAATGTGGCTGCAAATCAGGATGCAAAGGAAACTCCTGTAGTTGCCGCAGCAATAAACTCCCATGCACAGAGGTCTGTAGCTGTTTGAACTACGGCTGTAGCAACAATGAACAATCAGCTCAGAACATTGTGGGAGATGAACACGAGGACTTGTAAGGTAAAACGGATGATTGTGAGACAGGAATATTTAAATATGGTCAAACAGGAAATTACATTACGCTATCATTGTTATAGCAATGTGGACCTTTGTGTAAAACAGTGGTAGCCATATTGGATTTTCTCACTATTTCTCACGATGGCTGGCATCCACCGATTTCAACGAATCAGTAACATGTTTCCCCAACGGCCTAGCATTACTTATGTGGGCATTACCACCAAAATGGACCTATTTCATCATTCACAATTTGTGTTATCAAGAACATTAAGTTTTTGTACTGTGGTTATTTAAGAAGTGGCGGCCATCTTGGATTTTTCTACCATTTTGAATTTGACTGCCATATTGAAATTAATTGTTTTTGAACTCCTTGGTATTGAAATTATGGGTATTATCATTAATTTGGACCTCATACTGTGTTCAGAATACCAGTTTTAATGGAATTTATATATTTTGGCGGCCATCTTGGATTTGACACCCTTAATTCGTTTTAAAAAATTAACAACCTATTTTTTCGAACATGTGACACCCCAAAGACAAGGAATCAAGTGGAATTTTGCTTTTAACAAAAAAAAAACACGAAATGACATAACAGCCTCCACTATTAATCTTTCATACCTGTGTAAAAAAT
This sequence comes from Myxine glutinosa, assembly GCF_964187855.1. NCBI lineage: Eukaryota > Metazoa > Chordata > Myxini > Myxiniformes > Myxinidae > Myxine > Myxine glutinosa. The sequence continues at coordinate 84,618,181 of NC_136274.1, forward strand.
CGTGGGTTAATTCCGTGCCGCGTTTTTTGCAGCCTAGTACTTTGTTTCCTACCTTGAGGCTTTTTCTCTCAGCGGTCGATTGTGGTCCATTTACTTTCGTTCTCAGTTTTTCCCAGTCTTTCACCCTATACTTCCTTGTTTAAAATCTCAACCAAAAAAAAAAACATTTCCTTCTTTGTTCTTATTCGTTGTTCTTATTCATTTATGCGTTGTTCTTATTCGTTCGTTCGTTCTTCGATCACCTGTTTCACCCCCATTTCCCCAGATAGTTTTCACTGTTCAATTTTAAAATGTTTAAACTTTCCCCTGAAGTACTGTATTCTGTCGTATATTATAACACCTTTTTCTTCTTCTTGAAAAGGGTGTTTTCAACTTGCTCACCAAATCTATTCATTCCAAAAAAAAATTCCATCTCTTACAGTTCCTCTTTCATACATTCCCTAAACTCCCCTGCACTCCACCCCCTCCTCCAGCGTCCTTAAACGTATCTTTGACTCGAAGGTCACAAGAAACTGATTTTGCAATAAATGTTCGTTTCCCATTAATCGTAAACTTTCTAAAATCCAAACTCGCCCCTCCCCTCCAAATCTTCCCCATCACCCATCCCTTTCAAATCTCCCCCTTTGCCCCTCCCCTCCAAATCTTCCCCATCACCCATCCCTTTCAAATATCCCCCTTTTCCCTTCTCCCCTAAACTCTCCCCTCACCCCTCCCCTCCAAATCTCCCCCATCTCCCATCCCTTTCAAATCCCCCCACCTTGCCCCTTCCCTCCTAAACTCCACCCTAACCCCTACCCTCATAAACTCCCCCCTCACCCCTCCCCTTCAAATCTGCCCACCCTCATTTTTTCTCCATTTCCCTCTCTCACCCCTCCTCATCAAAGCGTCCTCCCCGCTTCTTCCCCCTTCCAACTCTCACCTCCATCTCCCCCAACTTTCTGCCTCGCTCTGCCCCCCCCCCCACCTCAAATAACACCTCACTGTGCCTCGCCCAATCACCATCAAACCTTTTGTCCGCCCCATCCTTCCCTTTCTCCCAGCGATTCTGAAATCTCTGACACACTTTCAACAGCTCTCCCTACCTCTTCCTCCTCTTCCACATCTTACCCTCACCATCCCCCCCCCTGTTCTGTATCCGATGCGCCCCCTTCCTCTTCATTAACGGGTTGGACCTCAAACATCCGGGGCCTTCGCTCAAATTTGACTGATCTCTCCATACAGGTTGCTTCTGACAAACGAGACTTGATCTGCTAAGCAGAAACTTTCCTCCTTCATGATGTCTCTGATTCCTTGATATCTCTCCCAGGTTACTCCCTCCTCCGGTATGATAGACCTGAGCCTCGTCCTGGAGGTGGGGTTGCTATCTTTATCAAAAACTCTCTTCCTCACTCGCCCTGCACTGCCCTCTCTCCACCTCACCCCCAGGAGTACCTCTGGCTACGGCTTCCCCTTCGCTCCCACCTTTTCTTCATAAGTGTGTTGTACCGTCCACCAAACATTGATGACTCCATCTACATCTTGCTGTCTGATAATATGGACCAACTTCTATCTACCCATCCCAACTCTCTCTTCCTCATATGTGGTGATTTCAATTGTCACCATGCCAGTTGGCTGGGTGTGGGTACCTCTCTCACCAGCCATGGCTCCTCAGCAAAGGACTTCTGCGACTCACTGGGACTGACACAATCTGTCAATTTCCCGACCCGGATCTCAGGCAATGGAGCATCTTCTCTTCTTGACTTGGTTATGACTAACTTCCCTGCAAATGTCTGCTGCTCTTCTTCTGTTCCAATCGGCTCATCTGATCATGTGCTTGTTAAAGTGGACATCTCTCTGACCATTCTCAGAGAGCCTCCTCAGCGTCGTCGAGTCTGGCATTTCACTCAGGCCAACTGGCACGGTCTTCAAGCAGCCATCGATCATCTGGACTGGTCTCCCATCTCTACCGCCTCTGACATAAACTCATCCTGGGAATTCTTCCAAAGTAAATTGCTCTCTCTCATGCACAGATTTATCCCATCTTGCCTTCAGTTGTCATACCCTTCCTCCAGTCCATGGTACACAGAATCTTATGGTGAGGCAGTTGCCCAGAAACAACTTGCCTTCGCCTCCTGGAAAGCAAATTCAACGGAAGGAAATCTCATTTCCTTTTATAAAGCCCGAAACAAGTGTGTTTTCACCCTCAGGAGAGCCAGGAAACAATATCTCTCCACTCTCAAGACCGAACTCTCAAACTCAAACCTGACTCCCTCTTCCAAATCCTGGTGGCGTCTGGTCAAATCCGTTTGGTCCCCCTCCACCCCTTCCCTTACATCAAACGGCTACACAGCTGACTCTGCACGTGAAAAAGCCGAATGCCTCAACTCTGTGTTTGCCTCTAAATCTTGTGTCCCAAACCCATCTGTCTCTGCACCCACTGTACCCAGTCGTACCCAACTGTTCCTGGACTCTGTGTCCTTTCCTCCTGACAAGGTGGAAAAGTTTCTGTCAACCCTCGACTCTGATTCTGCAACTGGACCTGACGGCATCAGCCCACGGGTCCTAAAATCCTGCTCCGCCGCTCTTTCAATCCCTCTCTCTGTTCTCTTCACCCTCTCTTTTGCTCAAGGTCAACTGCCATCAGCTTGGAAATCAGCCAACATCACTGCTTTGCACAAAAAAGGTGCAAAAACAGATCCTTGCAACTACAGACCAATCAGCCTTCTCCCAATTATCAGCAAAGTCATGGAATCCATCATTGCTTCGGACATGAAATCTTTCCTCTTCTCAAATGGCTTGATCTCTGATTACTTTCGCAAAAGCGGAAGGTTATGTTTTGATCGCTGTGTATTTATTTGTATGTCTGTGTGTGTGTGTGTATGTTATTCGCATAACTCAAAAAGTATTCAACCGAATTGCATGAAATTTGGTGGGATGATTGGTTATTTTACGGGACACATTTGATTAGATTTTGGGAGCAATCGGGTCAAAGGTCAAGGTCAAGGTCACGAAAAGGTCAAAATCGTATTTTTACCAAGTACAGAACAGTAGCTGCGGCGAAGGTATGCGCTCTACCGAGTGCCCGTTCTAGTTATCAATTTGGTTTCAGACCAGGTCATTCTACTCTGGATATGCTGCTTCTGCTGTCTCAACAATGGATGGAGGTCCTCAATGCCAAACAGGAAATTAGAGCTGTCTCCCTTGACATATCACGTGCCTTTGATACGGTCTGGTACCCCGCTCTGCTCACCAAACTCTCCTCCTATGGTATCCATGGAAATCTCCACGCTTGGCTTGCGGACTTCCTCTCTAGTCGTAGTCAACGTGTGGCCCTGAATGGGTTTCTCTCATCTCCCCTTCCTGTTCAGGCTGGAGTTCCACAAGGCAGTGTTCTGGGCCCTGTGCTTTTTCTGGTCTTCATCAATGATCTCTCTGACTGTCTTGAAAATCCTCTCTATCTCTTTGCTGATGACTCCACTCTCTGCCGCTCCATTCCTCATCCCTCAAATCGGCAGTCTGCAGCCTCCTCACTCTCAGCAGACCTTGAGAAAATCACAGACTGGTCAAACAAGTGGAACATGTCTTTCAATCCTGACAAATCTCACACTCTTACGATGTCTCTCCGAAAAGACTGACTGGACAACCCTCCCATCCACTTTCTGAATAATCCTCTCCAAGAAGTTCTGTCACTCAAGCTTTTGGGTCTCACTATCTGCCGTGATCTTTCCTGGGAAAACCACATTTCCAATCTGGCCTCCAAAGCCAGTCGCCGACTGGGCATCCTCCGTCGTGCGACGTCCTTCCTTGGCACACCTGAGCTCCTCACCACATACAAGGCTTTCATCCACAGCTCAATGGAGTACTGCTCTCCCCTCTGGGCTGGTGCTCCTGCCTCATACCTAGCTCGTCTTCACGCTGTTGAAACCAAAGCATTCAGAATCATTGGAATCTCCCGCGATGACGCTATCTCCGAGGGCCTTTCACTTACTCGCCGCAGGCAGGTTTGTGGTCTTTCCGTCTTCTACCGACTCCTCTACAGCCTTGCTCCCCCAGCTCTCTCTGGGCTCTGTCCCCCAAATATTCCTGCAGGTCGCACAAGATCTGCCTGCAACCCTCTTATGGTTAAACTGCCAAAAGCAAGACTCTCTGCTCACCTTCACTCCTTCATTCCTCTTTTCTCCCGCCTCTGGAACAAACTCCCTCACTCTCTTCAATCCCACTCCTCCCTCCAGGTCTTTAAAACGGCTGTTCACCACCATCTCTTATCTTCCCCAATCCAAAACCTTGAACTTTTCTACCCCCGCTTATTTCACCCCAAATCCACTTTTTGAGGTGCCGACTTCTTTCCTGGAAGTCCTTGGTGTCCTTGCGTTTTATACCTATCCTGCCCCCCCACCCCCCCTCCAGGCCCTCTCCCTCCCACACATCTCCCGATGTCCCTGCTCTCAAATGTTGTGTTTGTGTGCTTCCTGCCCTTCTCTCCCCATCTTGTCGACCGCTCCCCTTTTTATATACTTTGTTTGCTTGTTTGTTTGATTTGTTTGTTTGATAAATGTTAGCTCTTTCACGAGCCTCAACTCTGTATACAAAAAAAATAAAAATAAAAATAAATTCAACTGTAAAGTTTCTCATTGGTATAACACCACAGGGCTCAATATGCTTCCTAAGCAAGTGTTGGGGAGGAAGGGCAACAGACACTGAGATAACGGAAAACAGTGACCTCATGAGTAAATTGATGCCAGGGGATCTTGTGCTTGCCGATCGCGGTTTTTTTTTTGATGAATACTGTGGAATGGCGATGGCCGAGGTGAAGGTGCCCCATTCACCAAGGGAAAAAAGCAACTTGAAAAAGTAGAAGTTGACTGGAGCAGAGAATTTTCTTGTGTTCGGATCCATGTTGAACGGGTAATTGGAATGGTGAAACAAAAATATTGTTGCGGATCTCCCGAAGCCCTTCGACGTTACAAAGGGAGGGGGTTAAACCCCTTTTTCCCCTCGGGTCTTCGTGTCCACGAGGCCGAATCACCACTCCTGCAGCGAGCGCGGGAAAGGGTATCGGGTCGACTCCTCACGTACCTTTGGTACTCACGCTGCCGCGAAAACGGGGACCGGACCTCGCACAAGCCACGCTAATTGAGTATGCCGAGCGGTTTGCGTATCACGTGACTCGTGCCGTTACTTTTATGGAACCTGATTCGAGCGGTTCTATTCGTGCGATGCTCGGCCAATAGATAGAAAGGACGGGAACGATCAAATAAGAGGAAGAACACGGGTTTATTATTAATGTACAGTGATCAGGCTAAAGGGAAGGGACACAGAGCAGAGGCTTAACAGTTTTAACTTATTTCCAGACAAAGGGCCCACTCACTCACGCGGGGAAAAAGGAGGAAGGAAACGTTCGCGCGCCCAAACGCGTCCTGGCGCCGTCCACTCTGGACAGCTCGCCCGGCGTGGCCCTCTGTTGTTCACGGCACGTGCAGGGAGCACAGGCAAGGAGATCGCGCGTCTATGGCCCGGAATGGGTCGTCTTCATAAGCGCGATTATTACAGGCAGCAGAGCGCAGGGTACAGGGCACGGGGAGAGTTTGTGTGCAGAGACTATAACAAACAATTCAATCCACTCGTGGCGGGACAACAGCTCGGACGGGGAGACTCTCACTCGTTCTCTGCTGGTTCTGCTCCGACGAACTCTGACTTGTCTCTGCGGTTCTGACTTGAATGTTCCAAGCCCCTCGTCTCGCAGCCCTTGTGAGCCACTCCCCTTGGGCACCGATTGGCTGCTCGCGGCTTACCGGCCACTCTCCCTGCAGCTCCTCCCCTCGGCCTTGCCAGACTTGTTCCAGGCCGAGCACATGGTATTCCAGCCTAATCGAGGCCTACACTTACTGGCCTGCTCAACGCAAAACTAACACAGGAAAGGACTACGCTTACATTTACTAAGAAATAACTGAACTACAGCGAGGTTACATGTTGTGGTGCGTCTACCTACGAGGGGGGGGGGGGGGGGGGGGTCATCCTTTATTCACAAAACCGTAACAATATGCTGTACTCCAAAATCGCATTCCCATCACACTGATAAACTAGAACGGGCACTCGGTAGAGCGCATACCTTCGCCGCAGCTACTTTTGTTGCCAAAATAAAAGACTACATTTTGGCATTGAATAAAAGACTACATGAATTCTGAACATTTTGGCATTAGTTTCATACAAATTGGACACAAATTGACCGCGCTATGGTAAAAAGACGATTTTGACCTTTTCATGACCTTGACCTTGACCTTTGACCCGATCGATTCCAAAATCTAATCAAATGGTTCCCGGATAATAACCTATCATCCCACCAAATTTCATGCGAATCGGTTGAATACTTTTTGAGTTATGCGAATAACATACACACACACACACAGACATACAAATAAATACACAGCGATCAAAACATAACCTTCCGCTTTTGCGAAGGTAATGATGGGACATCGCCAGAAGCAACTGTGAACATAAGCGTACAAGTTGCGTGTGCTCTCGTAAATCTTTGTCCAGGAGTAGTTCCTATGGACTGATTTATCATGGAAGTGTTATTTTATGGATCAACAGTATTGCCTTATTAGTGATACGCATTGTTAAATACGCACATGGAACAAAACAAAATGACAAGTAACATAAAGTTGCAGCAGTTTTATTGTCACAGTTGTGTCACCTTCAAAACATATGTACACATATCATGTGCAGCTTCATTTATTGTTCACAGAAAATATGTAGTGTATAAATGTATACAGAAACATTTCAAACATTACTATATCCATTGTTACTTCACCAAAAAATAATTTTTAAGATTCATTCACCATGTGCAATTCGTGAAAAAGACTTCAACATGTGCTTCTTGGACAATAAATGTTTTTTCAATTCGGGCGTTCGGGGCAGCGGCGCAGGCCAGGCAGTCATAGCTGAGCGATCGCAGTTGATTCGCACATGAACGCGTCGTCAGGGCCTTTGTATGCCCTCTAAGATGGCGTCGCGATTGGTTGTTAGGTGCTTCGTGACGTCAATGCACAAGGTCAATACATGAACACTGTGGCGTGACCTCTTTTTTGAAAGTTCAAATACGGTACGGTAACCCTACTTTCGCCGATTGGGGCAAGTCTTTCATGAATGCTCATGAGACTCCTCCTCACTCACCACATTCAAAACATCACTCAAGACCCACCTGTTCAACACTGCATTCAACATTTAACCCACAGCATCTAACCCCTGACTATCTCCTCTCCTTCTCCCTCCTTTGTGCTTTGAATATTTCCCTATTGATTCTTCTTTTTTTGCAATTGTTTTTATGTTTTGCTATGCATTATGTTTTGCACTCTGTCAAAGCGTCTTTGGGCTTCCTGAAAAGCGCTATATAAAATAAATGCATTATTATTATTATTATTATTATTGATGGTGCATTGGAGCCATTGTCTGCAGACGGGAGGCTTTGTCTGCAGACGGGAGGCTTTGTCTGCAGACGGGAGGCTTTGTCTGCAGACGGGAGACTTTGTCGAAAGGATGAAAAGGTCTGTGTAGTGTCCGTAGATTCAGTAAAGAGCAACAGGAACGAGAATCGAGAGGTTTTTCTTTATTCGGCATTTCCTCCCTTTTGCGCATGCGCACCCTTCCTCCATTCATCCCTCATCACGTGGTTCCCCGAACCAACATCCAACAGACACAGCAGTATGGACAGGGGAACACGAAATGGCGGAATAGAGGAGGTTTAAAGGTTAAAGGTGTAACTTAAAGGAAGTAAGGAAGGAAGGAGCGAGCTCACCTCAGAGGGGAGGCACACAGGTCTGGCGGTTTTGGGCTCGGAGGTGCGAGGTGGACAGGGTGAGGTACTCGGGTTTGTCTGGCGGTTTTGGGGTTGGAGGTGCGAGGTGGACAGGGTGAGGTACTCGGGATTACCGTTGGCAAAGTGCGGGAATGGGTGACGTCGAGGCCACTTCTACTAACTGCCACAATATTCGTTTGAATTTAGTTTTGCGATATCATCATTAGCAATGGTCATAAAAAACAAAGTGCACTATGTTCAACAGGAGGTCCAATTTAGTCCATGGCTCAAGTGTGGTGGCAAATGTCCCAGTAGTTTGGTTGTGCTTGGTGTTACACACACACACACACACACACACACACACACACACACACACACACACACACACGCACACACGAAATGGCTTTTATTTATAAGGTGATATCACCCTCTTATCATGTCGGCCAGACTTACTTACACAGCAACACAACTCGTGTGCATGAACGGCCTTAAAATGCCACCTTTGGGTGAGATTTGACTTGATGCCACCATTTAATATTCCAGCAATGTGTTGGTGTTTGCTCGTTCATGTCACGTTTCCTATTTATGACCTTTGTGCCAAATGTCTCAGCTAAACCATTCCTTTCGAGCAATTTTTATACAGTCTTACCTTCTCTGAAAAACCCTGCCACTTTGGTCTTCCTGTCTGTTCAACATGTCTTTGTCTTGCAGCGTGTATATGGTCCTGAAATGTCAGCTGATCGTTGTCTTGTACATGACAGGTAGAAACACATGTCGAAGAAATACTGAGCTTGTACACCGCCCCATTGTCGTTGTTGGTGTTGTTATTTATCCTAATGAAACATATCAAAAACAGAGCTGTCCAAGAATAACGTTGATATAAACTTGTGAAAAAACAAATGTGGTCTTTAAACACTACTCCAGTCCATGTCTTGTGTAATGTTCATACAAACAACAATTTTGGAAAACGTCCTACAATAATCTGCAATAATGGTCCCACAATAATCTGCATTAATGGTCCCACTATACAACAACATGCATTTTAAGGCCATGTTCCCTGCTAGAGCGGGGGTTAGCCTTGCGGTCCCCATGACAATCTTCTCCATTTTGCCCTATTTTCTGCATCTCTCCTTGTTAACCCCCTTGCCCGCATTTCTTCTTCCACCATCTTTAGCCAAGTCTTTCTCGGTCTTCCCCGTCCTCTACTTCCTTCTACATTAACTTCCATCACTCTTCTCAACCAGTCACTTTCATCCTTCCTCAATACATGACCAAACCATCTCAACCTGTTCCTCTTCACAGCATCAATCACAGGCAATATTCCCATCATCTTTCGCAATTCATCATTTGTCTTCCTCTCTCTCAACGATACTCTGCACATCCATCGAACCATTCGCATTTCCACCCTTTCCAGCCTTCGTTGCTGCTCTACGTTCATTACCCATGTCTCACTCCCATAAATCATAACACTTCTCACACATGCAGCATACACCTTTCCCTTCAGCTTCAGCGACACTCTCCTCCTCATCAGCACGCCACTCAGTTCCCGAAACTTCTTCCATGCACATCTCACTCGAGCAACCGTTGCCGAGTCTGATCCACCTTCTCCATTCAGCATGTCTCCGAGGTAGCAAAATGTTTTCACACCTTCCAGCTTCACGCCGTCTCCAAGATCCAACTCAACATTTCCTCCATCTGCAGCTCCCTCTGTGCACACCTTACATTTGAATGTAGCTGCCACACTGGTTAATGACCCTCTCAGACCACTACATTTTTGATGAACCCACTCAGCGCACATTGTACATTGAATGGAGTTCACTCCGACACCCTTCCTACACACAGCACAGGGCCACTTCCCAGTTCTTTCCACCTCACCACATGCTTTACCACTTGCCATCACCTTCGTCTTTCCGATATTCACCTTCAGACCTTTTGTCTCCATACATTCCTTCCACGTGTTCATCTTTTCCTTCAGTCCATCCATACTTTCCGCAATCAACACCAGATCATCTGCATACAACAACTCCCACGGTAAACCCTCCTTTACGTTCTGAGCCAGCACCTCCATCACAGCTACAAATAGTAGTGGACTTAGTACCGACCCCTGATGCACTCCCACCTTCACCTCAAACTCACCACTGTTCCCGTCCTTCGTCCTTACAGCTGTGCGCGCTCTTTTGTACATTGCTATCACTACTCTGATCAACCATTCCTCCACTCCTAACTTCCTCAATCCCCATGTCAATACTTTGCGTGGTACCCTATCGAATGCTTTCTCCAGATCAACAAACCCAAGAAACAACTTCTTCCTCTTCTCCATGTACTTCTCCTGCAACTGCCTCACAATGAAAAGCGCGTCTGTCGTTCCTCTTCCTGGCATGAATCCAAACTGCATTTCGTCGATCTTCACTTTCTTCCTTATCCTCCTCTCCAACACCCTTTCCAATACCTTCATTCCATGCTCCAATAACCTTATCGCTCGGTACGAGCCACACTCCAGAGGGTCACCTTTCCCCTTGTATAGAGGGACGAGGGTACTCAGTTCCCAATCCACTGGAATGCGGCCTTCTTTCACCACCAGATTACAGATCTCTGTCATTCTCTTCACACCCCATCTTCCTGCTGCCTTCAACATATCTCCCACAACTCCCGTCGGCCCTCCCGCTTTTCTACCCTTCATTGCTTTTATCGCTTCCTCAACTTCCTTCTCAGTTATCTTCTCTGCCGGTCCTAAAACTGGGTGACTCTCTATGTTGCCATCCCATTCATTCTCTGTGTTCAACAGCATTTCCATATGTCTTTTCCATCTTCCTTTAATTCCATCTGGGTCGACAACGATTTGTCCCACTTCATCCTTCAAGCAACTCACCCCCATCACATCACACCTCTCTTTCGCTATCTGCTTTGCAATCCTGAATACTGCTTTCTGACCCTCTTCCGAATCCAAGCGTTCTCCGAACATTTTCCTACATGCCTCCTGCGCCTTTGCTACCTCTTTCTTTGCAGCCTTCTTGGCTGCCTTATAACTTTCATGCTCTGCTGTTTCTGCTCCCGTACCCTTCGCCTTCTGCCACTCCTTAAACTTCTTCCTCTTCTCGTCAATCCTCTTTCCAACTTCATCATCCCACCACCATGTTTCCGAGTGCCTCGGTGGCCCTTTTGTCCATCCACATACCTCACCAACGGCTCCCAACAGACTAGCTTTCATTGACATCCAACCACTTTCAAGCTCAACCACATCATCCTCGACCCTACTCAGCCTCTCTTTTAATGCCTCCCTTACTGTCACCTCTTTCAACCTCCACACCTTCATTCTCGGTTGGTACTTCACCCGCCGAGCTCTCCTCGCACCTTTCACCCTTATGTCGCAGACAACCAAGTGGTGCTGTGAAACAGCCTCCTCCCCTGGGATCACCTTTGTGTCCCGGAGGTGCCCCCTATCTCGCCGACGCACCATCAGGTAGTCAACGGTTGTCGTCGACCCACCTGACGTGTATGTAACAAGCTTATTGTCCTCTTTCTGGAACTGAGTATTACAAATCAACAAATCAGCTCCATCAACAACAACAACAACAACATGCATTTTAAGGCCATGTTCCCTGCTAGAGCGTGGGTTAGCCTTGCGGTCCCCATGACAATCTTCTCCATTTTGCCCTATTTTCTGCATCTCTCCTTGTTAACCCCCTTGCCTGCATTTCTGCTTCCACCATCTTTAGCCAAGTCTTTCTCGGTCTTCCCCGTCCTCTACTTCCTTCTACATTAACTTCCATCACTCTTCTCAACCAGTCACTTTCATCCTTCCTCAATACATGACCAAACCATCTCAACCTGTTCCTCTTCACAGCATCAATCACAGGCAATATTCCCATCATCTTTCGCAATTCATCATTTGTCTTCCTCTCTCTCAACGATACTCCGCACATCCATCGAACCATTCGCATTTCCACCCTTTCCAGCCTTCGTTGCTGCTCTACGTTCATTACCCATGTCTCGCTCCCATAAATCATAACACTTCTCACACATGCAGCATACACCTTTCCCTTCAGCTTCAGCGACACTCTCCTCCTCATCAGCACGCCACTCAGTTCCCGAAACTTCTTCCATGCACATCTCACTCGAGCAACCGTTGCCGAGTCTGATCCACCTTCTCCATTCAGCATGTCTCCGAGGTAGCAAAATGTTTTCACACCTTCCAGCTTCACGCCGTCTCCAAGATCCAACTCAACATTTCCTCCATCTGCAGCTCCCTCTGTGCACACCTTACATTTGAATGTAGCTGCCACACTGGTTAATGACCCTCTCAGACCACTACATTTTTGATGAACCCACTCAGCACACATTGTACATTGAATGGAGTTCACTCCGACACCCTTCCTGCACACAGCACACGGCCACTTCCCAGTTCTTTCCACCTCACCACATGCTTTACCACTTGCCATCACCTTTGTCTTTCCGATATTCACCTTCAGACCTTTTGTCTCCATACATTCCTTCCACTTGTTCATCTTTTCCTTCAGTCCATCCATACTTTCCGCAATCAACACCAGATCATCTGCATACAACAACTCCCACGGTAAACCCTCCTTTACGGTCTGAGCCAGCACCTCCATCACAGCTACAAATAGTAGTGGACTTAGTACCGACCCCTGATGCACTCCCACCTTCACCTCAAACTCACCACTGTTCCCGTCCTTCGTCCTTACAGCTGTGCGAGCTCTTTTGTACATTGCCATCACTACTCTGATCAACCATTCCTCCACTCCTAACTTCCTCAATGCCCATGTCAATACTTTGCGTGGAACCCTATCGAATGCTTTCTCCAGATCAACAAACCCAAAAAACAACTTCTTCCTCTTATCCATGTACTTCTCCTGCAACTGCCTCACAATGAAAAGCGCATCTGTCGTTCCTCTTCCTGGCATAAATCCAAACTGCATTTCGTCGATCTTCACTTTCTTCCTTATCCTCCTCTCCAACACCCTTTCCAATACCTTCATTCCATGCTCCAATAACTTTATCGCTCGGTACGAGCCACACTCCAGAGGGTCACCTTTCCCCTTGCATAGAGGGACGAGGGTACTCAGTTCCCAATCCACTGGAATGCGGCCTTCTTTCACCACCAGATTACAGATCTCTGTCATTCTCTTCACACCCCAACTTCCTGCTGCCTTCAACATATCTCCCACAACTCCCGTCGGCCCTCCCGCTTTTCCACTCTTCATTGCTTTTATTGCTTCCTCAACTTCCTTCTCAGTTATCTTCTCTGCCGGTCCTAAAACTGGGTTACTCTCTATGTTGCCATCCCATTCATTCTCTGCATTCAACAGCATTTCCATATATCTTTTCCATCTTCCTTTAAATCCATCTGGGTCGACAACGATTTGTCCCACTTCATCCTTCAAGCAACTCACCCCCATCACATCACACCTCTCTTTCGCTATGTGCTTAAGAGAGGTGTGATGTGATGGGGGTGAGTTGCTTGAAGGATGAAGTGGGACAAATTGTTCCCTCTACCCTTACAAGTTTTCCAGTCCCTGCCACTGAAAAGCATCCCCATAGCATGATGCTGCCACCACCATGCTTTACGGTAGGGATGGTGTTCGATGGGTGATGAGTTATGCTCGGTTTCCATAGCAGTTTGCATTCAGGCCAAAGAGTTCAATTCTCATCTCATCAGACCACAGAATATTTTGGGTGACACCGTCACAATTTCGGTCTTCGAGGCCGGCCGATAGGCAAAGTGTGACCGGAAGGGACGAGGTTCTCCTGACCACGTGGCCCTTGACTTGGTTTGTCCGCACAATGTGGGCGCTTTCAGGATGAACTTTAGCCTGGGAGCGTTTGGGCGCCCCGGTCTGATACTGCTGCCCATGCGCAGAACAACTTGTGAGTGCACGTGGGTCCCGGCGGTCCCACTGGCCTAGCGCTACCATGTTTAGACAGCGAACTCCGTCCCCGGGCACCACGTCTGACTCTCTTATTCAGGGAGCATGGCGACGTGGGCACGGTAGGACACCCGCGGAGCCCCGGCGGACCAGGGACGCGCGAGCCTACGCGTTAGCGACCACAGCTCCATCAGCAAACTCCAAAATCCTTTCACCTTCTCCATTTCTCACACCATATCCGTAACCCCCATGAACTCCCTCAAAACCATCCATACTCCTTCCCACATGTCCATTCAGGTCTCCTCCCACCACAACAACTTCCTCATCTTTCACGTTTTCCATCAGCTTCTCTATCGCACACCAGAACTTGTCCTTCTCTTCATCGCTTCGACCAACCTGCGGAGCATATGACGTTCACCAAGAGCCTTCCAATCATCATTTTCACCATCATCAACCTATCACTCACTCTAGTCACACTCACCACACTGTCTACAAACTCCTCAGAAAACAGGACACCAACACCATTCACGCCCTCCGGGCACCCTTGCCACACAAACTTGTATTTCTGTCCCTGCCTACCCTTCACCATTCTCACACCACTTCCCTTCCATCTCGTCTCTTGCACACAACATATGTCCACTCTTCTTCTGACCAATACTTCCACCACTTCTCCTGATCTCCCTGTCATTGTCCCCACATTCCATGTCCCAAACCTCAGAAACCGATCTCCACTTCGGGCTGCACCCTGCCCATATGTACTTGTGATTGTCATGGTTCTCTTTTTGAGGCAATGTTTTTATGGCCGGATGCCCTTCCTGACGCCAACCCTCTTAGTCGTCTCTTACGACACGCAGGGATACGGTGTACCTATTCTGACCAGGGTACACACTGGGAAACGTTTAAAACATGTAAATTCTGGGGTGGGGGGGGGGGGGGGGGGGCGTCAGCATCACGGCTGCGGTTTAAACATATTCCAACAATATCCAAACAGAACGATGAAAAAACAATCCGGGAAAAGTCTCCAAGCGAGAACGTGGATTTGAGAAAGAAGGAGCAGAGGCGGAAGAAAACGAGATACAGGGGGCGGGGCACAAGCCGAGACGAGGAGGAGAGGGAACAAGCACGTGTCCGGGAGGAGAGAAAGAATCAATATAGAATTCTTTGTCTCAGGAGGTGAGGTGAGGGGGAGAAAACAAAATAAAAGAAACAAGCAATACAGCGAAGGAAATAACCCAAACCGACAAAACACCGACGGGGGGAGGGAAGCCCCAAGTCACCAGGCCGCGCACGAGGTACGACTCAGAAAACGATTAACTACACACAAGTTTGCACGAACCACAAACCAACACCAACTAGAAACACACAATAACACGTACACAGCAAAATAACCAGTGGAAATTTGACAAAGACAAGAATGGGAAAACACTCAAACTTCGATGCCGTGGAGAGCTCGAAGCACGCCTCACTCGCCCGAGGAACCGGAAGTCCTTGGTCCCACTATAATCTGGAGTAATGGTCCCACAATAATCTGGAGTAATGGTCCCACAATAATCTGCATTAATGGTCCCACTATAATCTGGAGTAATGGTCCCACAATAATCTGGAGTAATCGTCCCACAATAATCTGGAGTAATGATCCCACAATAATCTGGAGTAATGGTCCCACTATAATCTGGAGTAATGGTCCCACAATAATCTGCATTAATGGTCCCACTATAATCTGGAGTAATGGTCCCACAATAATCTGGAGTAATGGTCCCACAATAATCTGCATTAATGGTCCCACAATAATCTGGAGTAATAATTCCATAATAATCTGGAGTAATGGTCCCACAATAATCTGGAGTAATGGTTGCACAATAATCTGGAGTAATGGTCCCACAATAATCTGGAGTAATGGTCCCACTATAATCTGTAGTCATGGTCCCACAATAATCTGCATTAATGGTCCCACTATAATCTGGAGTAATGGTCCCACTATACAACACAACAACATGCATTTTAAAGGCCATTTTCCCTGCTAGAGCGGGGGTTAGCCTTGCGGTCCCCATGACAATCTTCTCCATCTTGCCCTATTTTCTGCATCTCTCCTTGTTATAACCCCCTTGCCCGCATTTCTTCTTCCACCATCTTTAGCCAAGTCTTTCTCGGTCTTCCCCGTCCTCTGCTTCCTTCTACATTCATTTCCATCACTCTTCTCAACCAGTCACTTTCATCCTTCCTCAACACATGACCAAACCATCTCAACCTGTTCCTCTTCACAGCATCAATCACAGGCTCTATTCCCATCATCTTTCGCAATTCATCATTTGTCTTCCTCTCTCTCAACGATACTCCGCACATCCGTCGAACCATTCGCATTTCCACCCTTTCCAATCTTCGTTGCTGCTCTACGTTCATTACCCATGTCTCGCTCCCATAAATCATAACACTTCTCACACATGCAGCATGCACCTTTCCCTTCAGCTTCAACGACACTCCCCTCATCATCAGCACGCCACTCAGTTCCCGAAACTTCTTCCATGCACATCTCACTCGAGCAACCGTTGCCGAGTCTGATCCACCTTCTCCATTCAGCATGTCTCCGAGGTAGCAAAATGTTTTCACACCTTCCAGCGTCACGCCGTCTCCAAGATCCAAGTCAACATTTCCTCCATCTGCAGCTCCCTCTGTGCACACCTTACATTTGAATGTAGCTGCCACACTGGTTAATGACCCTCTCAGACCACTACATTTTTGATTAACCCACTCAGCGCACATTGTACATTGAATGGAGTTCACTCCGACACCCTTCCTACACACAGCACAGGGCCACTTCCCAGTTCTTTCCACCTCACCACATGCTTTACCACTTGCCATCACCTTCGTCTTTCCAATATTCACCTTCAGACCTTTTGTCTCCATACATTCCTTCCACGTGTTCATCTTTTCCTTCAGTCCATCCATACTTTCCGCAATCAACACCAGATCATCTGCATACAACAACTCCCACGGTAAACCCTCCTTTACGTTCTGAGCCAGCACCTCCATCACAGCTACAAATAGTAGTGGACTTAGTACCGACCCCTGATGCACTCCCACCTTCACCTCAAACTCACCACTGTTCCCGTCCTTCGTCCTTACAGCTGTGCGCGCTCTTTTGTACATTGCCATCACTACTCTGATCAACCATTCCTCCACTCCTAACTTCCTCAATGCCCATGTCAATACTTTGTGTGGAACCCGATCGAATGCTTTCTCCAGATCAACAAACCCAAGAAACAACTTCTTCCTCTTCTCCATGTACTTCTCCTGCAACTGCCTCACAATGAAAAGCACGTCTGTCGTTCCTCTTCCTGGCATGAATCCAAACTGCATTTCGTCGATCTTCACTTTCTTCCTTATCCTCCTCTCCAACACCCTTTCCAATACCTTCATTCCATGCTCCAATAACTTTATCGCTCGGTACGAGCCACACTCCAGAGGGTCACCTTTCCCCTTGTATAGAGGGACGAGGGTACTCAGTTCCCAATCCACTGGAATGCGGCCTTCTTTCACCACCAGATTACAGATCTCTGTCATTCTCTTCACACCCCAACTTCCTGCTGCCTTCAACATATCTCCCACAACTCCCGTCGGCCCTCCCGCTTTCCTACCCTTCATTGCTTTTATCGCTTCCTCAACTTCCTTCTCAGTTATCTACTCTGCCGGTCCTAAAACTGGGTTACTCTCTATGTTGCCATCCCATTCATTCTCTGTATTCAACAGCATTTCCATATATCTTTTCCATCTTCCTTTAATTCCATCTGGGTCGACAACGATTTGTCCCACTTCATCCTTCAAGCAGCTCACCCCCCATCACATCACACCTCTCTTTCGCTATCTGCTTTGCAATCCTGAATACTGCTTTCTGACCCTCTTCCGAATCCAAGCGTTCTCCGAACATTTTCCTACATGCCTCCTGTGCCTTTGCTACCTCTTTCTTTGCAGCCTTCCTGGCTGCCTTATAACTTTCATGCTCTGCTGTTTCTGCTCCCGTACCCTTCGCCTTCTGCCACTCCTTGAACTTCTTCCTCTTCTCGTCAATCCTCTTTCCAACTTCATCATCCCACCACCATGTTTCTGAGTGCCTCGGTGGTCCTTTTGTCCATCCACATACCTCACCAACGGCTCCCAACAGACTAGCTTTCATTGACATCCAACCACTTTCAAGCTCAACCACATCATCCTCGACCCTACTCAGCCTCTCTTTTAATGCCTCCCTTGCTGTCACCTATTTCAACCTCCACACCTTCATTCTCGGTTGGTACTTCACCCGCCGAGCTCTCCTCGCACCTTTCACCCTTACGTCGCAGACAACCAAGTGGTGCTGTGAAACAGCCACCTCCCCCGGGATCACCTTTGTGTCTCGGAGGTGCCCCCTATCTCGCCTACGCACCATCAGGTAGTCAACGGTTGTCGTCGACCCACCTGACGTGTATGTAACAAGCTTATTATCCTCTTTCTGGAACTGAGTATTACAAATCAACAAATCAGCTCCATCAGCAAACTCCAAAATCCTTTCACCTTCTCCATTTCTCACACCATATCCGTAACCCCCATGAACTCCGTCAAAACCATCCATACTCCTCCCCACATGTCCATTTAGGTCTCCTACCACAACAATTTCCTCATCTTTCACGTTTTCCATCAGCTTCTCTATCGCACACCAGAACTTGTCCTTCTCTTCATCGCTCCGACCAACCTGCGGAGCATATCCCGAGATGACGTTCACCAAGAGCTTTCCAATCATCATTTTCACCATCATCAACCTATCACTCACTCTTGTCACACTCACCACACTGTCTACAAACTCCTCAGAAAACAGGACACCAACACCATTCACGCCCTCCGGGCACCCTTGCCACACAAACTTGTATTTCTGTCCCTGCCTACCCTTCACCATTCTCACACCACTTCCCTTCCATCTCGTCTCTTGCACACAACATATGTCCACTCTTCTTCTGACCAATACTTCCACCACTTCCCCTGATCTCCCTGTCATTGTCCCTACATTCCATGTCCCAAACCTCAGAAACCGATCTCCACTTCGGGCTGTACCCTGCCCACATGTAGTTGTAATTGTCATGGATCTCTTTTTGAGGCAATGTTTTTTTATGGCCAGATGCCCTTCCTGACGCCAACCCTCTTAGTCGCCTCCTACGACACGCAGGGATACGGCGTACCTATTCTTATCCAGGGTACACACTGGGAAACGTTTAAAACTTGGAAATCCTGGGGGGGGGGGGGGGGGGCGGGATCACCGCTGCGGTTTAAACATATTTAAATAAATATTGAAACAAAACCATGAAAACAATCCGGGAAAAGTCTCTAAGTGAGAACGTGGATTTGAGAAAGCAGGAGCAGAGGTGAAAGAACAAACGAGAATATAGGGGGCGGGGCACAAGTCGAGACGAGGAGGCCGCACGAGACACCAGGCCGCACGAGGCGCGGACAAAGAAACGACTAATTACACACAAATTTGCAACAACTACAAAACCAAAACCAAATAGAAACGCACAATAACACATACACAACAAAATACGCTGCGGAAATTTGACAAAGAAACGAACGGGAAAACACTCAAACTTTGATGCCGTGGAGAGATCAAAGCAAGCCCCGTCGCTCGAGGGACCGGAAGCGGAACTCTCCCACAATAATCTGCATTAATGGTCCTACAATAATCTGCATTAATGGTCCCACAATAATCTGCATTAATGGTCCCACTATAATCTGGAGTCATGGTCCCACAATAATCTGGAGTCATGGTCCCACAATAATCTGGAGTCATGGTCCCACAATAATCTGGAGTAATGGTCCCACAATAATCTGGAGTAATGGTTCCACAATAATCTGGAGTAATGGTCCCACAATAATCTGGAGTAATGGTTCCACACTAATCTGCATTCATGGTCCCACTATAATTTGGAGTCATGGTCCCACAATAATCTGGAGTAATGGTTCCACAATAACCTGGAGTAATAGTTCCACAATATATATAACCACCTTTAGAGGCCATTTTTCCCCGCAAGCGGGGGTTGGCCTTTTTCGGGAACCGTGGTTGTTGTTGTTTTTCGGTCCCCTTTTTGAAGCAATGTTTTACGGCCGGATGCCCTTCCTGACGCCAACCCTTTTTGCCGCCTTTAACGACAAACAGGGAATTACCAGTGAACTGGTCCTCAATTAGCCGACCTCTGAAAGATGACAGGCTGAGTCAACCCCCCTGGCGTTAATTCAGCGATCGACCAGGATTCGAACCCAGGATCCTAGGATCCTAAGCTGACACCCTAGCCGCTAGCCCAACACCAGGGATGGTCCCACAATAATCTGCAATAATGGTCCCACAATAATCTGCATTAATGGTCCTAGAATAATCTGCATTAATGGTCCCACAATAATCTGCATTAATGGTCCCACAATAATCTGCATTAATGGTCCCACTATAATCTGGAGTCATGGTCCCACAATAATCTGGAGTCATGGTCCCACAATAATTTGGAGTAATGGTCCCACAATAATCTGGAGTAATGGTCCCACAATAATCTGGAGTGATGGTCCCACAATAATCTGGAGTAATGGTCCCACAATAATCTGGAGTAATGGTCCCACAATAATCTGGAGTAATGGTCCCACAATAATCTGGAGTAATGGTCCCACAATAATCTGGAGTAATGGTCCCACCCACAATACAACAGGCATTTTAAGGCCATTTTCCCTGCAAGAGCGGGGGTTAGCCTTGCGGTCCCCATGACAATCTTTTCCATTTTGCCCTATTTTCTGCATCTCCCCTTGTTTAACCCCCTTGCCCGCATTTCTTCTTCGACCATCTTTAGCCAAGTCTTTCTCGGTCTTCCCCATCCTCTACTTCCTTCTACATTCATTTCCGTCACTCTTCTCAACCAGTCACTTTCATCCTTCCTCAACATATGACCAAACCATCTCAACCTGTTTCTCTTCACAGCATCCATCACAGGCTCTATTCCCATCATCTTTCGCAATTCATCATTTGTCTTCCTCTCTCTCAACTACACTCCACACATCCACTGAACCATTCGCATTTCCACCCTTTCTAGCCTTCGATGCTGCTCTACGTTCATTACCCATGTCTCGCTCCCATAAATCATAACACTTCTCACACATGCAGCATACACCTTTCCCTTCAGCTTCAACGACACTCCCCTCTTCGTCAGCACGCCACTCAGTTCCCGAAACTTCTTCCATGCACATCTCACTCCAGCAACCGTTGCCGAGTCTGATCCACCTTCTCCATTCAGCACGTCTCCTAGGTAGCAAAATGTTTTCACACCTTCCAGCTTCACGCCATCTCCAAGATCCAACTCAACATTTCCTCCATCTACAGCTCCCTCTGTGCACACCTTACACTTGAATGTAGCTGCCACACTGGTTAATGACCCTCTCAAACCACTACATTTTTGATGAACCCACTCAGCGCACATTGTACATTGAATGGAATTCTCTCCGACACCCTTCCTGCACACAGCACACGGCCACTTCCCAGTTCTTTCCACCTCACCACATGCTTTACCACTTGCCATCACCTTCGTTTTTCCGATATTCACCTTCAGACATTTTGTCTCCATACATTCCTTCCACTTGTTCATCTTCTCCTTCAATCCATCCATACTTTCTGCAATCAACACCAGATCATCTGCATACAACAACTCCCACGGTAAACCCTCCTTTACGTTCCGAGCCAGCACCTCCATCACAGCTACAAATAGTAGTGGACTTAGTACCGAACCCTGATGCACTCCCACCTTCACCTCAAACTCACCACTGTTCCCGTCCTTCGTTCTCACAGCTGTGCGTGCTCTTTTGTACATTGCCATCACTACTTTGATCAACCATTCCTCCACTCCGAACTTCCTCAATGCCCATGTCACTACTTCACGTGGAACCCTATCGAATACTTTCTCCAGATCAACAATCCCAAGAAACAACTTCTTCCTCTTCTCCATGTACTTCTCCTGCAACTGCCTAACAATAAAAAGCATGTCTGTCGTTCCTCTTCCTGGCATAAATCCAAACTGCATTTCGTCAATCTTCACTTTCTTCCTTATCCTCCTCTCCAACACCCTTTCCAATACCTTCATTCCATGCTCCATTCACTTTATCGCTCGATACGAGCCACAGTCCAGAGGGTCACCTTTCCCAGTGTATAGAGGGACGAGCGTACTCGGTTCCCAAACCACTGGAATGCGGCCTTCTTTCACCACCAGATTGCAGATCTCTGTCATTCTCTTCACACCCCAATTTCCCGCTGCCTTCAACATATCTCCCACAACTCCTGTCGGCCCTCCCGCTTTTATACTCTTCATTGCTTTTATCGCTTCCTCAACTTCCTTCTCGGTTATCTTCTCTGCCGGTCCTAAAACTGGGTTACTCTCTATGTTGCCATCCCATTCATTCTCTGCATTCAACAGTATTTCCATATATCTCTTCCATCTTCATTTAATTTCATCTGGGTCCACAATGATTTGTCCCACTTCATCCTTCAAGCAACTCACCCCCATCACATCACACCTCTCTTTCGCTATCTGCTTTGCAATCCTGAATACCGCTCTCTGACCCTCTTCCAAATCCATGTGTTCTGCGAACATTTTCCGATATGCCTCCTGCGCCTTTGCTACCTCTTTCTTTGCAGCCTTATAACTTTCATGCTCTGCCTTTTCTGCCCCCATGCCCTTCGCCTTCTGCCACTCCTTGAACTTCTTCCTCTTCTCGTCAATCTTTCCAACTTCATCATCCCACCACCATGTTTCCGAGTGCCTCGGTGGTCCTTTTGTCCATCCACATACCTCACCAACGGCTCTCAACAGACTATCTTTCATTGACATCCAACCACTTTCAAGCTCAACCACATCATCCTCTGCCATACTCAGCCTCTCTTTTAATGCTTCCCTCACTGTCACCTCTTTCAACCTCCACACCTTAATTCTCGGTTGTTACTTCACCCGCCGAGCTCTCCTCGTACCCTTCACCCTTATGTCGCAGACAACCAAGTGGTGCTGTGAAACAGCCTCCTCCCCCGGGATCACCTTTGTGTCCCAGAGGTGCCCCCTATCTCGCCTACGCACCAGCAGGTAGTCAACGGTTGTCGTCAACCCACCTGACGTGTATGTAACAAGCTTATTATCCTCTTTCTGGAACTGAGTATTACAAATCAATAAATCAGCTCCATCAGCAAACTCTAAAATCCTTTCACCTTTTCCATTTCTCACACCATATCCGTAACCCCCATGAACTCCCTCAAAACCGTCCATACTCCTTCCCACATGTTCATTTAGGTCTCCTCCTACCACAACAACTTCCTCATCTTTCACGTTTTCCATCAGCTTCTCTATTGCACACCAGAACTTGTCCTTCCTCTTCATCGCTCCGACCAACCTGCGGAGCATATCCCGAGATGACGTTCAGCAAGAGCTTTCCAATCATCATTTTCACCATCATCAACCTATCACTCACTCGAGTCACACTCACCACACTGTTTACAAACTCCTCAGAAAACAGGACACCAACACCATTCACGCCTTCTGGGCACCCTTGCCACACAAAGTTGTATTTCTGTGCCTGCCTACCCTTCACCATTCTCACACCACTTCCCTTCCATCTCGTGTCCTGCACACAATATATGTCCACATGTAATGGACCCACAATAATCTGGAGTAATGCACCCACAATAATCTGGAGTAATGGTTCCACAATAATCTGGAGTAATGGTTCCACAATAATCTGGAGTAATGGTTCCACAATAATCTTGAGTTATGGTTCCACAATAATCCAGAGTAATGGTTCCACAATAATCTCCAATAACTTGGTCCCACAATAATCTGGAGTCATGGTTCCACAATAATCTGGAGTAATGGTTCCACAATAAGCTGGAGTAATGGTTCCACAATAATCTGGCGTAATGGTTCCACAATAATCTGGAGTAATGGTTCCACAATAATCTGCAGTAATGGTTCCACAATAATCTGGAGTAATGGTCCCACAATAATCTGGAGTAATGGTCCCACAATAATCTGGAGTAATGGTCCCACAATAATCTGGAGTAATGGTCCCACAATAATCTGGAGTAATGGTCCCACAATAATCTGGAGTAATGGTCCCACAATAATCTGGAGTAATGGTCCCGCAATAATCTGGAGTAATGGTCCCGCAATAATCTGGAGTAATGGTCCCACAAAAATCTGGAGTAATGGTCCCACAATAATCTGGAGTAATGGTCCCGCAATAAAAAACCACCTTTAGAGGCCATTTTTCCCCGCAAGCGGGGGTTGGCCTTTTTCGGGGACCGTGGTTGTTGTTGTTTTTTGGTCCCCTTTTTGAAGCAATGTTTTACGGCCGGATGCCCATCCTGCCGCCAACCCTTTTTGTCGCCTTTTTACGACAAACAGGGAATTACCAGTGAACTGGTACTCAATTTGCCGACCTCGGAAGGATGACAGGCTGAGTCAACCCCCCTGGCGTTAATTCAGCGATCGACCGGGATTCGAACCCAGGATCCTAGGATCCTAAGCTGGCACCCTAGCCGCTAGCCCAACACCAGGGTTAATGGTCCCGCAATAATCTAGAGTAATGGTCCCGCAATAATCTGGAGTAATGGTCCCTCAATAATCTGGAGTAATGGTCCCACAATAATCTGGAGTAATGGTCCCACAATAATCTGGAGCAATGGTCCCACAATAATCTGGAGTAATGGAACATCAACACTCTATTCCTGTTCAAATCTCTAAGTTTTTCTCATTATTTGCATGACATTTGTTTGATATTTCTTGTCTTTTTATTTGGGCAGAATGCTTTGAACAGTGAATATCATGAAATGCTTTCTCGATCGGCCAACAACTCATTTCCCATTACTCTACATTAAACCCTTTTCATGTGCACACCTCATCAACCACTTGCTCCTTCTCACACAATCTCTTTAATCTTTCCGTTTCTTAGCTTGTTTTGAAGACCTCTCCCCATCTCTTCACTACATTGCCCCGGCTTCTCGACGAATCTACTTCTCTGCATCTGCTCCTTTGTTCCTGCCCTGTCCGGTCTCTGGAGCCCCGGCAGCTCACATTCGATGGTTTCGTGGGCCCGAGCTTGGCAGTCCCTCACCAAAGAAGCTGGAGGATGAGCCAGGTCATATTAGGCTTCTTGCCAATGGTTCGTTGCAGCTCTTGCTCCCGGTTGTTGGTCGAGTATCCCATTCAGAAGGCCGTCATCCAGACTGGGGACTTTATTTTTGCACAGCTGAGAATGGAGCTGGTCTTCTGCGCAGCTTGGACATGGAATTGGTGCCTGGTAAGTGTTGTTGGTGTTATAATGTCATTTCATGCTCTTATATTGACCCTCTTTCCTTGCCTTTGTCTCACACAAACGCATCACTTTTATCCACTCTGATATGATGCCTCATCTTCCATATACAGTATATATATATATATATATACACTTATACATATATATATATATATATATATATATATATATATATATATACTTACTTACTTACTGCGTCGAGCTAGCTCGGCATTCCATGACACGTTTCTTCCATTCATCGCTGTCACTCATGGCATTAGGTAGTTCGTTAACCAGACACCCAGTATCATTAATTGTAAGCTGATCTATATATGTTTTCGCAGGTCTCCCTGGTGCCTGTTTGCCGTGAGTTGGTAACCAAAGTAAAACATCGCTTGCGAGCTCATCTTTGTTTCTCCAGCAGTGCCCAGCAAATCTTAATCTACGTTGACGTATGGTTACACTGATTGGTGGGATTTTTGCATACAATTCATATTTTGTGGGGTGCTCTTTCCATGAGATGTTAAGGGCTGCTCTGAGCATGCGAGTGTATGCACCATCCAGGGCCTTTTCTAGTGACGATGTCAAGGTCCATGTAATTGCCCCATATACAAGAACTGATTCAACAGCTGCTCTAAAGAAGTTTCGTTTCAGCTCTATTGGAAGCGCAGATTTCCAAATCTTGCCTAGACTGTTTAAAGCTCCCTAAGCCTTTCCAAGTCTGATGTCGACATCTCTTTTTGTGGAGGCGATGTTGCTTCCCAGGTCTGTGAATTCGTCAACCTTTTTGATGTTTTCACCAGTGAGTGATTTTATGTCTACAACTTGATCTTGATTAAGACTGATGTACTCTGTCTTCGAGGCATTTATGTAGAGACCAATTTGGCTGGCTACTTCTTCAATCTTGTGTAGTAGTGTCGCTGCATCCTTGTTATAGTCTGCTAGAACCGCAAGATCATCTGCATAATCTGCATCTGTAATCTTCTTGGATGGGTATCGCCGACTTTTCCGTTTACTTAGGGTAAATCCAAGTTCATTGTTGGTGTCTATTGCTTTGCGTAGCACATAATCGAGACATATTATGAATAAGTAGGGAGCGAGGGTATCACCCTGTAAAACTCCTGCCATGATGTCAAAACAGTCTGTATCGCCGTCAGGTGATCGGACTATTGCATGCGAGTTCTTCTACAGCACCATGATGGCATTAACCGTCTCCTGAGGTATCCCGAATGCTAGCAGTATCTCCTTCATCTTACCTCGATGGATGGAGTTGAAAGCTTTCGAGAAATCAATAAATAGGAAAACAGCAGGAAGATTTTTTAGCTTTAACGCCTTCAAGAAGACGTCTAATAGTAAGGATTTGCCCGGAGGCCGATCTACTTGTACGAAAGCCATTTTGATTTTTTCGCAGAACTGGTTCTATACGCGGTCTGATTCTGTTTAATAACATCATGTTGTATATTTTGGCCGCTATTGATGTTAGAGTGATTCCTCGATAGTTTTTTGTAAGCCCTAGGTCACCTTTTTTCTGGAAAGGCAATATACATCCTTCTGTCTATCTATCTATTGGATTTTGATGGTATACAGCATTACATAAATTCAGTAAAATCTCAGCGAATTCACCTAGTTTCCAAATCTCGGCTGGAATGTCATCTAGACCACAGGCTTTCCCGTTTTGAATGTTTTAAAGAGCTTTATGGAGTTCATCTATGGTGAAGGGACCTTTTTTGATGTCGAGTTCATCTGAAATCACAGGAGTTATTACTTCATCCTTGATTGTGGGTGGCTTCCCTAATAAGCTTTGGAAATGCTCTTGCCAGAGTTTCAATCGTTCTTCTTGGCTGGATGCTTTTAGTTTGGATTTGTTTACGCATTTCCGTCTGCTTATCTCGTTTACAGTTTTCCAGGCCACAGCAGATTGCTTGTTACTCGTGGCATTATTTATCATATAAATTTTTCTCTGGAGATAGTCAATCTGTTCTCTCTCATAAGAATCGGTAAGTGCAGTTCGTGCTTCGTTGTAATTCCTGATGTTTTCCATTGAAGGTGCAGAGTTTTTAATTTCTGCCATTGTGTGTAGCTCTTTGCGTTTCTGGCATATTTCCTCTGTTTCCCATGGGATCCGACTTTTCCTCTTTGGTTTCAAAGGAATGGTACCAGAAGCAGACTCTCTGCAGGCTGTCTCAAAATTGGCAAATGTTTTATTCGGCGAGTTTGTTGTATTTTGTTCTTGAAGAGCAGCAAATCTATTTTTCAAACAAAGTGAGAAGGCGACACTAATCTGTGTGTTCTTTTTGAGACAAGACCAGTCATAAAGTGGTTTACTTTTTGATTTCATTTTATTTGCTCTAAGGCTCAAGCGGAGTGGTGAGTGTGACTAGAGTGAGTGATAGGTTGATGATGGTGAAAATGATGATTGGAAAGCTCTTGGTGAACGTCATCTCGGGATATGCTCCGCAGGTTGGTCGAAGCGATAAAGAGAAGGACAAGTTCTGGTGTGCGATAGAGAAGCTGATGGAAAACGTGAAAGATGAGGAAGTTGTTGTGGTAGGAGGAGACCTAAATGGACATGTGGGAAGGAGTATGGATGGTTTTGACGGAGTTCATGGGGGTTACGGATATGGTGTGAGAAATGGAGAAGGTGAAAGGATTTTGGAGTTTGCTGATGGAGCTGATTTGTTGATTTGTAATACTCAGTTCCAGAAAGAGGATAATAAGCTTGTTACATACACGTCAGGTGGGTCGACGACAACCGTTGACTACCTGATGGTGCGTAGGCGAGATAGGGGGCACCTCCGGGACACAAAGGTGATCCCGGGGGAGGAGGCTGTTTCACAGCACCACTTGGTTGTCTGCGACGTAAGGGTGAAAGGTGCGAGGAGAGCTCGGCGGGTGAAGTACCAACCGAGAATGAAGGTGTGGAGGTTGAAAGAGGTGACAGTAAGGGAGGCATTAAAAGAGAGGCTGAGTAGGGTCGAGGATGATGTGGTTGAGCTTGAAAGTGGTTGGATGTCAATGAAAGGTAGTCTGTTGGGAGCCGTTGGTGAGGTATGTGGATGGACAAAAGGACCACCGAGGCACTCGGAAACATGGTGGTGGGATGATGAAGTTGGAAAGAGGATTGACGAGAAGAGGAAGAAGTTCAAGGAGTGGCAGAAGGCGAAGGGTACGGGAGCAGAAACAGCAGAGCATGAAAGTTATAAGGCAGCCAGGAAGGCTGCAAAGAAAGAGGTAGCAAAGGCGCAGGAGGCATGTAGGAAAATGTTCGGAGAACGCTTGGATTCGGAAGAGGGTCAGAAAGCAGTATTCAGGATTGCAAAGCATATATCGAAAGAGAGGTGTGATGTGATGGGGGTGAGTTGCTTGAAGGATGAAGTGGGACAAATCGTTGTCGACCCTGATGGAATTAAAGGAAGATGGAAAAGATATATGGAAATGCTGTTGAATACAGAGAATGAATGGGATGGCAACATAGAGAGTAACCCAGTTTTAGGACCGGCAGAGAAGATAACTGAGAAGGAAGTTGAGGAAGCGATAAAAGCAATGAAGGGTAGAAAAGCGGGAGGGCCGACGGGAGTTGTGGGAGATATGTTGAAGGCAGCAGGAAGTTGGGGTGTGAAGAGAATGACAAAGATCTGTGATCTGGTGGTGAAAGAAGGCCGCATTCCAGTGGATTGGGAACTGAGTACCCTCGTCCCTCTATACAAGGGGAAAGGTGACCCTCTGGAGTGTGGCTCGTACCGAGCGATAAAGTTATTGGAGCATGGAATGAAGGTATTGGAAAGGGTGTTGGAGAGGAGGATAAGGAAGAAAGTGAAGATCGACGAAATGCAGTTTGGATTCATGCCAGGAAGAGGAACGACAGACGCGCTTTTCATTGTGAGGCAGTTGGAGGAGAAGTACATGGAGAAGAGGAAGAAGCTGTTTCTTGGGTTTGTTGATCTGGAGAAAGCATTCGATCGGGTTCCACGCAAAGTATTGACATGGGCATTGAGGAAGTTAGGAGTGGAAGAATGGTTGATCAGAGTAGTGATGGCAATGTACAAAAGAGCGCGCACAGCTGTAAGGACGAAGGACGGGAACAGTGGTGAGTTTGAGGTGAAGGTGGGAGTGCATCAGGGGTCGGTACTAAGTCCAAGCGTTTCCAAAAGGCCGGCGGCTTGATCGCCACGTGCCTCATAAAAGGGGGTTGGGAGGGACTGCTTAAGCAGATGAGTGAGGAGTCCACCACAGTTGTCCACCGCAGCTGAGTCCACCGCAGCTGAGTCCACCGCAGTTGAGTTGAGCTTTGACGGCAGTTTCGACCCGCTGCTACGAAGCAACGCTGCCGTGCGAACCAGATTGAGGAGGGTCGGCGGCCGCTCACCTCGAGCCTTGCCGTTTACACGAACAGGACCCGCATCCTTCCAGCTCTGTGGACCACCTGGACCATCCTCTCCTTCCAGCCAATCGTTCCTGCCTTCATTCCCCATTCGTGTGAGTCTGTCTTTGTTTGTTCTGTCCTGGGTTAAGTAAGACTGTTTATAGGTAAGCTAATTTGCACTGTCTCCTTGATGCCTTCTGTCTTTATTTTATTATCCTTCCTCCTCCTTGGTTTCTTTTGGTTGTAAATAGTAGTAATAAATTATAGTCGTATTTCAAACCTTTTTTGTCTTCTTCTTCTTCACATCCGTCATCTTTGTCTTTTCCCCATTGAATACCTGTGGCACGATTTGGCCAACGTTTGAGAATCGGGTCTAGTCATTGTTAACAGTTCGTGCCGCGGCTGCCATCCGCTCGGCAAATTACCATCTTATCCGCGGTCGCGAACGGGGCTGTGCACCGGCCTTTCCGGAGGTCGCGGTGCAGCTTCAGGGACCACGTTGGTCAGTAACAAACGAGGGGACTAATCCCCCCTCAAAGGGGAACCATAGGCCGACGTTGGGTTCCGCAACAATTGGTGTCTGGGAGTGAGATACGGACCTGAAGCGCTTAGCGCGCTCAAATTACGAGTGGGCCGAAATTTTGTTTTATAAAATCCGAAATTTGAAAATCGTGCCATGGATGGTCAAGATGATCGGATGCCGGTGGGGGAATTAGAAGAGGGCTTTGGGGTAACCCAGGACCACAGGGAGGAAATGGAGGAGGAGAACAATGGTGAAGTGGTTGAGGAGGTATCAGGTGCGCAAAATGGCGCCCTCGCGCACGTGGTTGTAGCGGCACCAAATTTAGCCGCGCCCGTGGTCGCAGCAGCCGAGCCCGAGATGCCGGGGTACATGCGATTTTCTATGGACCAAATAACTGCCAAATTCGACACCCAAAAGGAAGAAACGAGGGCAATGAGGGACGAAGCAAGGGGTACCAGCGAACAGTTGGGAAATAAATTTGAGGGTTTAGACAAGAAATTTGAGGGTAAATTTGAGGGGTTGGACAATAAATTTGAAGGGTTAGACAACGGGATAAAAGAGGTAAAGAATGGGTTAACGGGGCTAGAAGATAAGATGGAAGGCAAATTGCGGGAGATAGGGGAGCAATCCGCCCGGGAAATCAAACGGATGGGGAACCAGATAGAGGAGGTGAAAATCGGGTTGGAAGGTAAACTGGATGCTCAGAGGGATGAATTGGGACAGATGAGGGCGGCATCTACTAAAGAAATGGAAGAGATGGGGGAGGAAATAAGACGAGGTGTAAGCGAGGAGGTCTCGGGGGGTACGCGAGGAGGTAAAGCGAGGTGAGAAGCATATGGAGAAAGAGGTGAGAAATAGTACGGCTAGGTTACAGGGGGGCATAGAGGACCTGACACAGGGGGTGGAACAGCTGACAGTGGGACAAAGGGAGTTGAAGGAGCAGGTACAAAAGAACACTGCGGTACTAGGAGGGTTGAAAGCGACACAAAACGAAATAAAAAATGACTTGATAGCGACGAAGAGGGAATGTCAGATGGTACGTGAGGGACTGACAACGAGGTTGGACGAGGTGACAGAGGCAATGGAGACGAAGGACCGGGAGGTGAGGACGCATATAGAAACGGTTAAGGTGGCCTAAGAGGACGAAATTGAGGAGACGCACCGGGAAATAGAAGAGGTTAAGCAAACGTTAGAGGAAGTGGAAGAGGGGGTGAGTGAAATTAAGAAGAGACGGAGGGAAACTAAGAGGGAGATAAAGGAGGAGGTGATGGAATATGCACAAGGTCCATGCTCAAATCGTGATGGTGTGCTCGCTAACCAAATTAAGAGTTTGCAGGTGGCGAAGGAGGTGCGGAGACGAGGTGCCGAGGTGAGTGGCGATATACGCGGAAATGTATATGGTGTGAGGGGAGATTCAGTCGGCTTGGGGGGTGGTGTCGACCCGGGTGTTCGTGAGAGGCCACTGGTAAAGTGTGCGACAGGTACAGAGTGTGACGGAGGAGGTGTGCGAGAATGTCCGACTATGGGGTGTGTGAGGAAAAAGTGCGTGCCGAGGAGTGAGTGTGCTGTCGAGAGTGAGTTGGTCGTAGCGCGTGTGCGTGGGGGCACATGGAAGCGCATAGTGGGGAGTGTTACAGAGGATGTAACGAGAGAGTGCACACCTGTGGGGAGTGTTACGGAGGGTGTAACGGGAGAGTGTGTGCAAGAAGATGCACGAGAAAGGTGTGTAACGGACGGGTGCATGAGTACAGAGTACGCTGTCGAGAGTAAGGGTGAATGCGCGACCGAGAGTGGTGGTGAAAGTAGTAAGAGTGACACGGAGCGTGAGTTGGTGGTGGCAGGTGAGAGAGGATGTACACCTGGAATGGAAGGAAGCACACCTGAGATGGTCGAGCGCGTGTGGGAATGCACGCTAAAGTTAGTTGTGAGGCACGTGGTTGGGTGTGCAAGTGAGTGCACACCCGTGGTTGTCCCAGAGGAGGTGACCGAGGAGGGGGTGCGAAGAGGTGTGTTGGTGAGGTGTGCGAACGACGAGTGTGTGCAAAGGTGTGTGGTGGTCAGGTGTGTGACAAAGTCTGTGAGCGGAATGAGTGTACCTGGGTGTGTAAGGGAAGGTGCAATGACGAAGAGCATGGGAACGGCTGGATGTATGAGCAAGGAACGGAACGCGGGGTGTGAGCATGCAAGGGGAGCATCGGCGCTAACCGGGTTAGCGGTTAGACCGACTTATAGCCGAAGCGAGCCCTCGGTTCGTGCCGGGCAGCATCGTGTGCCGCGGGAACCAGGGGGGATCGTAACCGCGGCGGTTTGGAAAGAACCGCCGTACGCGATCCAAGCCGGGCCGCGCTCTGACCGGCCGCGTCCGTGCTCCACTAAGCGGAGCGGGCGGCCCGGTAGGAAGGGTCGTCATGACAACCCCTTTTTGTTGAGGCGTTCCGGCAGGGCGAGATTGGGCCATTGGACGGCTCCGTGCCGAGATGGTGCGTGGGATCTCGGCCCGAGTAAACCTCCTTCCCTGCACCGAATGCCGGACAAATCCAACCGCCAGCACCAAACAACCCGCATTCATTGCTCGGCTTTGCGAAGCCGAGCTTTTAGAAATGAATTGGCGCACCGAGAGGCTCTAGTGAGTAGACTGTGATGATGATAGTGTTTTGGACCCGAAATTGAAAAGCAAAATTTGATGATTGGCAAAGGATTGGCAGATTGATGATTGGTAGAGTGATTGGCAAATTTTTAATTAGCTGGAATTTGGTGAGCAAAATTTATAGTGAGAGATACCCGATGTGGTGGGAGGGCAACTCTGCCATCCCTCACAACGGGGGGCAAAGGAGCAGTAGGTTTATGGGGTTTATGGCAGTGAAAACTAGCCCGGGAGGGTTAGGATATCGTGTGTAGGGATCTAGAGAAGAAGACCATAGATAACGGTAAGGTTAGGTAGTGACAATGATACCTGTAGTGGGGACGCAGGTAGATTAGTTTGGATTATAATGACGAGGGAACGCAATAGTTTAAAGGGGCGACTGGGAAGCGCAAGTTCCAGAGGGGAGTAGTTAGATGAGATGATACCGAGTGTTTGAGGATCGAAAGTGTATTGAGCGTGGAAGTGTATGGAGCAGTGAGTGAGGAACAAGTGAGATTGCACAGGTGTGCAACTGAACAGGTGTATGGAGCAGTGTATGAGTGAGTGATGGTGATGTGTGTTGTGTTGACCAAATGGTCCAGGGAGGAAGGAGGGTGCAGGAAGCACCAGGTATAGGAGTGATTGCACAGGTGTGCAACTGCAGGTTGTGTGGAATACATGGAGTGTGGAATATATGGAGTATGGAATGGATGGTCGTGGAGTGAGTATGGTGGAAACTGTGGAGTGGAGTGGATGGTGCGAAGGTGTGGATGGGGGAAAGGAGGATGGACCCCCATCATTAATACCCGGGGAGGGTAGTGTAAGTGTTAGGTAGAGGGTATAGGTAAATTGTGGTTAGATATTGGCATCTGTGGTGCGTGTGGAAGAATGGAGTTTGGATGGGTGCATTAGTGACGTGGAAATGGCTGGGCGTGTGGCCTGTTAGTGTGCGTAGTTGAATGGACACTCCGCCACTGTGAGGGTGTCGGCCAGGTGAGGCCGCAGGTGGGCCTTGGGAGCCGGTAGAGTTGTTGTGGATGGGGCCCGAGGATCTGGAGGACGGACCCGGGTAGCCCAGTGCCAGAGGGCACCGAGTGGGGAGAGCGCCAGAGGGCCTTCCCCAGTAGATAGGTTAGGGTGAGGAGCAGGTAAGCTCGGAGGCAACTACAGTGGTGGAGGTGTGCAGGTGGGTAGACCTGCTGGGAGAGCCACACGACCCAGTCCTGAAATTGTGCAAGGGCACAGGGAGTTGAATCGGGGGAGTGAGACCCCAAATTGAGAAGCACCACAGTTTGGCCAATGGGAATTGGTTTTTAGAACCCATAGTGTAAGTTGGCCAATGGATTGGCAGGGAAGACCCCGGGTAGTGTAAAGTGTGTTAAAGTCATTTAGAAGGTAGTTAGGATTGAAATCTCCTTGCACCATCTACATCCACTCACCTGAGGTGACGAAACTCCACACCATGCCAGGTTGTTTTTATTATTTTTGTGCAAATGTTTGGATTGTGAGACGCATCATGACGTGGGTGTGACATTGTGCTTTGTTGTTCCATCTCTCCCTCCTTATGAGGATTGATGATGAGTTGGTGATGGCAAATTTTGGTTAGAGGGATTGTGGTGACGAATTTGGCATAGGGGAAATATGGGGAAGACGTGACAGTAGTGACGAATTTGTAATGTATAGATTTTGTACATATGGGGTAAGGGCAAGGGTAGTGTAGGTCACATGTGGGGGGGGGGGGGGGGCGTACGGTAGGGACGAGCTTTCTCACTTCGCTCTCCGTACGCACCTCGTCTTGCATTGCCTTTATTGATGTGTACCCTTGTGACCTTACCCCTCGCTCACCTGTCTTTTCCTCCCCCCCCCCCCCCCTTGTCTCCCACACGAGGACTGTGCGCCACTGGGCGCCGAGGGGAGCGTGCGGGAGTCCGCCATTGTGCGCCCGAAACTCTCGCAACCACAGCTGTCTGCATCGATGCACCACCTTATGGACCACATGTCTGTGGCTGAGCACCACTGATGGACCCCATGGGTTGGGGCATGGCCCCTCTGCTGGAACCGGCCATGAAGGCCCGAGATCTTGCTGGCGGACCTTGGTCACAGGGCACCGATGCCACACAGGTGAACCACAATAGTCGGCCCTGTGGGCCATAAATAAATAGAAATGGACACGGTTGTGCACTTTCATTTTATGTCCAAATAGGCCGCCAGTAAGAAAATGACGAAGTTGACAACATGTGGAGATAACAATAGCCAGCAGAGGGAGCCGAAGAGCAAGACACCACCAAGGGTTTGTTGTTTTTATTTTTATTGAACTGTGATGACTGTGCACCGATTGGTGCTTGAGGGTGCTTTGGTGCGTTTTGGGTGCTTTCTGGTGCGTCGATGCAGGGCAGACTGTCTCCCCCCCAAAAGAACAATCACAGGTCCTGGGTTGCGTTTTGTAAATAAAATAGCGTCGTTGTAAATAATGCGCCCCCACCGTAAGTGTTTTAGTTTGAAGTCCATTCTGCAATTCGGTTAGCTGTGGGCGTAAATCTGTTAGGCAGGGTGCAATGGAGCAGCGGGACAGTTTTATTTGTGTTTTAAAACTGTCACACTCAGGGTCAGGTTAAATGTAGAGGGAACTACACCTACGTGCCACACTAAAAGTAAAGGTAATAGGCCCGGGACGTGCCTAAGAGGAGGAGGGTGCAGTGTTGTGGAAATGAGAATTGTGTTTTTTTATTGTTGTAAAAATATCACCCTCCTTCCTCCAATTGTGTATAAAGGTCAAAGGGCGTCCCTTAGTTAGGTCATATACAATCGCGTTAGCCAATCATAGATTTCCTGCTTGTTGGTAGTTATTTCCTTATTCTGTGTATTAGGTTAAGGCTTTGTCTTCCATTAATTGATACTCCATTGCACCGAATTCAAATAGATAGATCCCCTTTCTAGTCAGGTGGCTTAGCAACAATTTTTAGGCGTAATGTTACAAGCCGGACAAAAGTCCCAAATTTGGTATGGAGCTTCGTTTGGACCTATCAATTGATTTTAGCCTAGGAGCCATCCTGACCGTTTCAGATTTTCCAAGATGGCGGCCAAAATTCAAAATGCTGCCAGCAAAACAGAAATATCATATATCTCTGGCTGTAGAAGTCACAGATAGACACATGAGGTCTCAAATCAGGGGTTTTTGAGGTCAGTGAAACTGATTCAGGGAAAGGTACATTTCATATGTCACTTATTTTCAAGATGGCGTCCAAAATCCAATATGGCCGCCAAAGAAAATCATACTATAATGCAAGGACTTCAAAAGTTTGTTCGCCTAAGGCTCAGGCATCGAAGGATGGATTAACTTGACACTTTGCACACCTATAGATATCGTTTTTGACCGTGTCAATGTGGGCCGTTTTTTTCGATTTCTATCCTAATTCGGGGGGTACAGGGAAAGTAACGTTACTTTGCGGGGGTTCGGTGACCCGGATACGCGTCACACCCTCAGGTCATATGGTTTATTTACAAACACCATGCTTTGATGATGCATGACGGGTACTATCCGTCGTAGACGGGTACTATTGCTAGTTAAAATGATGATATGAGAGTATTAACAGAAATTATCTATTTGTGTCTTTTCAGATAAATCAACATGGAGCTACCTGTAGACTTTAGTCGCTGCATTATCTGCCAACAAGAAACAGATGAACAGTTAAAATGTCCACTTCTCAGTCCAGGACCAAACGCTGATAATAAGACATCTGCCTACCAGTCATTCTTGAGTAATGTCGAACATTTCCGCGAGATTGATCAGCTCCCAACTGAACTGAAGTTTGGGAGTGATCAAAGTGTTGACGAACTTGTGAACAATTCTGCATTGTGGCATAAATCGTGTCATTTAAAATTCAACAATGAGAAACTGGCAAGAGCAAGAAAGCGAAAGAAATCCAATCCTGATGGTAGACAACAAATTAAGCGCCGGACAATAACCATGATTAGACAATGTTTGTTTTGCGAGAAAGGCGCAGATGAAGGTGACCTCCATCTGGTTTCAACATATGATATGGATGCCAGTCTAAGAGCTATGATCAACGAACTGCAAGATACCCAACTACTTGCGAGGATTGTTGGTGGAGATCTCATAGCTATGGATGCGAAGTATCATCTAAAATGTTTGACTAACCTTCGAAATTGGTATCGCAGTCACATGAGACAGTTACACCATGCAACAGTAAACATTGATGACGTAATGAATGAGTCTAGAGCATTTGTTGAACTCACCAGTTACATTGAAATGTCTGTTAATGCCGGGACTTTCATCTTCAAATTATCCGAGTTACACTCACTGTACGTGAATCGGCTTGAGGCGTTGGGCATCAAAAAGACTATCAACAAAACCAGATTGAAGGAACAGTTACTTGAACGATTTTCTGATGCACAAGTGCAACATGATGGGCGGGGCATCGTTCTAATATTCAAAGAGGGAATGAAAGACATGATAAAAGATGCTATGAAAAAGCGTGACTTTTCAGAAGATGCCCTGATTCTGGCACGTGCGGCAAACATCGTTAGAAAATATATCTTCCATCATGAAGGATTCAAATTCACTGGCCAGTTTCCACCAGGTTGTCAGGAGAACTCATTACCCTCTAGTCTGAAATTTCTCGTCTCCATGATTCTCGATGGTCCTAATCTGAAAGACCAAGAGAGTAATGAGTCACAAGTGTGCCTAACTATTGGGCAAAACATCGTCTACAACGTCAAGAAAAGGAAATCTAATTCGCCTGTGAAAGTCCGGCACACTCTTGACCGAGAACCTCCGCTAACAATTTATATTGGCCTCAATATACATGCGCTGACTAGGAGCAAGAAAATCATCCAACAGTTACATACAATGGGTATCAGTGTTTCATACGACAGGGTGATGCAGCTTGAAGACTGGCTCGCCACAGCTGTATGCGAGAGGTTTGAAGATGATGGTGCAGTAGCTCCGACTATTCTTCGGAAAGGTCTCTTCACTGTAGGAGCGCTTGACAATCTCGACCATAATCCGAGCTCAACCACGTCAAAGACATCTTTCCACGGCACGGGAATAAGTCTTTTCCAATTCCCAAGTGAGAGGGAACCTGGTGTGACTAGACAGCCTGTTGCTATACCACCATCTGGGTCACAGACTCATTCGCTTCCAGACAGTTATGCCTCTGTTCCTGCTGTTTCGCTGAAGACCACCGATGTTGCTGTTCCACAGAATAATGTTCAACCCATCAAATCTGTTTTACCAGATGCAAGACGTGACGAATATGGCTGGATGGAACATGGTCTTCAACTTGTCAATGATACGGAACTGAGCAAGGATAATTCGCTTACATGGTCTGCCTATCATGCCTCTAAGCAAGAGGTGACAGTAGAGCCGTCAGCTGTATGTGCACTACTTCCTCTGTTTTATGAAAAGTCAGCCACACCTGCCTTGATTAAACATGGCATGGATGTCCAAAGGCAAGCAACAGAGTACCTTAACCCAGGACAAATCCCAGTCACAACATTTGATCAGCCGTTGTTTACGCTCGCCAAGTACGTACAATGGAAATGGCCAGATACGTATGGAGAGAAAGTGCATGTGGTTATGATGGGAGGATTGCACATTGAGATGGCTTTATGGAACACTGTTGGAGATTTGTTACAGGGCTCCGGGTGGACAGCAGCCCTTACTGAAGCTGAGGTAGCCTCATCTGGAATTGCTGATTCATTTCTGAAAACAGCTCACCTGACCAGAACTAGACACGCTCACCAAGTTACACTTTTGACCCTTAAGAAGCTTATCGTCGAGGCATTCAACCAGGATCCCAGCGGTGCGAATGATAACGACAGTTTTAATAACTGGCATGAGAGAATGTGTAAAAACTGTCCCACGTTCAAGTTCTGGGATTTGATTACGCAATATGAGATCCTCATTCTCATATTTGTAAGAGCCCACCGGGAGAGGAACTTCACACTGTACATTAGCGTTCTGGAGGAGCTCGTACCTTTGTTTTTCGCATTAGATCATGTGAACTATGCTAGGTGGCTGTCCGTCCATATCAGAGACATGAAATCTCTGCCGAAACCAATCAGAGATGAATTTGAGACTCACCATCACTGGGTAATCTCGAAGTCAACCCACAGATATTCTGCTATACCCGTTGATCAAGCGCATGAGCAGGAAAACAGTTGTGAAGGGTTCCGGTGGTGCAGTAGGACTAACTGAAAATCCAGTCACCTTCAAACGTTGGATGACCTCTGGACCAGAACTCGCCAGACTCATGAAGCAGTTCGAGAATGAATATATTCTTGATGATGACCTGGAAAACCCTACGAATTTCGAGCACCATGAACAGGGACTCGCCGCACAGAAAGCGTTCCAGCAACAGGTTGATAGCCTATCTAAAGTCATACAAAAGATGGGCAATCCTTTCCTGGATGATTTTCCCGAGTTAGTAACTCTTGACAGTCGTAATTGCACGAGTGAGACCGTAGTGAATACAATCCGTACACTGGAAGACATTGGTACGAAAAAGTATCAGGACTATGTGACAACATTCCTTGTGGATCGCACTCGCTCCATACACAATCCGATGTCAAAGAATTCGCTACCCTTATTCTCGACAAAAGTCAAAGCTAAATCCAAGGACGGCAAGAAAGTAAAAGTGCTTGAGAACAATATGGCACTCTTCGGACAGTTATACATCTCCTTGCAAAATAGGGATGGTGATATCAATGACCTCTTCGCACATGAGGTTCAGTCATATCCTCCTTCCCTGTCTGACTTTGGCAAGCTGAACCTGCCAGGTACAAAATCTCAATTGTTGCAATGCATCGAGGAGCCGAACCAGACAGAGCCACCTGCATCATTTGACTGCAAAGTCCTGGACGGTGCTGTGATTGTGCACTGCTTGCCTGTAACACATGTCAGAACATTCCATGAATATGCAGACAATGTGTTCATTCCCTACCTGGAACGACAGCTAAAGACCACCAAACGACTGGACCTTGTGTGGGATACATACATACCGAATAGTTTGAAGGAGTCAACCAGGGAAAAACGAGGGAAAGGAACGCGCAGAAAGGTATCTGGTGACACCAAGCTGCCAACAAACTGGAATGACTTCCTCCGTGATCCTATCAACAAGAAAGAACTTTGAATTTCTTTCCTCAAAGGTGGCAGAGTTCAACTGTCCCGCAGGCAGTTCGGTATACATCACAGCTGGAGAGAATGTTATATGCATTGGAACTGAGATCGAAATGTCCATGTGCAATCAGGAGGAGGCCGACACGAGGATCGTGGTTCACGTGAAGCATGCATTGGAGAATGGTTCAAAAATTGTCCAAGTGCGCACCGTGGACACAGACATTGTTGTTGTTCTTACTGGCATGTTTCATGATCTTTCACATATTAACTCAGATGTAGACCTATGGGTAGCCTACGGTGTGGGAAAGAACTACACACATTACAGTATCAATGCCATCTGTGCACGCCTCGGTGAACCTAAATCAAGGTCCCTACCCATGTTCCACGCCTTCTCAGGATGTGATACCACGTCAGCATTTCGAGGGAAGGGAAAGAAATCATTCTGGCAAGCATGGCATGTATATGATGCAATCACAAATGTTTTCGTACACCTGGCCACACATACATTTGAGCATGTTGATTTGGAATCTGAAACGTTTAAGAAGATCGAGCGACTAGTTATCATAGTGTATGACAAAACAAGCAATTTGACCAATGTAAACAGTGCACGTATGGAGCTCTTCTCCCAGAAGAGTCAAGCTGTAGACAAAATTCCACCTACTCAGAATGCACTTCTGCAACACACAAAGAGGGCAGTGTACCAGGCTGGCATCTGGGTTACCAGCATGTTAGCACAACAAAAACTTCCAAGTCCAGCTGGATATGTTTGGAAAAAAGTCGCCGAATCTTGGGAACCTGTCTGGACAACAATTCCCGAAGCTTCTCGTGCTTGCAGAGAATTTATCAAATGCGGCTGCAAAAGAGATTGTACAGTGTGCAAATGTAGCAAGGCTAATCTCCCTTGTACATCTCTTTGCCGGTGTAAATGTTCTACCAGATCATAAGGTCAGTCACAGCAAAAATACTGGTCTGATGCCACATTTGAACGAATATCATATCATTATTTTAATTTTTTTTGGCGGCCATGTTGGATTTTGGACGCCATCTTGAAAATAAGTGACATATGCAATGTACCTTTCCCTGAATCAGTTGCACTGACCTCAAAAACCCCTGATTTGATACCTCATTTGTCTATCTGTGACTTCTACAGCCAGAAATATATGATATTTCAGTTTTGCTGGTGGCATTTTGAATTTTGGCCGCCATCTTGGAAAATCTGAAACGGTCAGGATGGCTCCTTGGCTAAAATCAATTGATAGGTCCAAACGAAGCTCCATACCAAATTTGGGACTTTTGTCCGGCTGGTAACATTAAAGTTGCTAAGCCACCGCACGATTCATTCCCATTCCCAAAGCCTCTATTGCCAACTGCATTTATTGCCAACTGCATTTGCCGCCATTATGGCGTGGTCAGCTCGGGGAAGAGGGGCGTGCCCGCCCATCGTCATCAAGGGTGGAGCCAGAGAGCCCGTGCCCACCAATCGGCACTGCGGAGAGCGACCCGATGGGCGTTTCCAAAAGGCCGGCGGCTTGATCGCCACGCGCCTCATAAAAGGGGGTTGGGAGGGACTGCTTAAGCAGATGAGTGAGGAGTCCACCGCAGTTGAGTCCACCGCAGTTGAGTCCACCGCAGTTGAGTCCACCATAGCTGAGTCCACCGCAGCTGAGTCCACCGCAGCTGAGTCCACCGCAGCTGAGTCCACCGCAGCTGAGTCCACCGCAGCTGAGTCCACCGCAGCTGAGTCCACCGCAGCTGAGTCCACCGCAGCTGAGTCCACCGCAGCTGAGTCCACCGCAGCTGAGTCCACCGCAGCTGAGTCCACCGCAGCTGAGTCCACCGCAGTTGAGTTGAGCTTTGACGGCAGTTTTGACCCGCTGCTACGAAGCAATGCCGCCGTGCGAACCAGATTGAGGAGGGTCGGCGGCCGCTCACCTCGAGCCTTGCCGTTAACACGAACAGGACCCGCATCCTTCCAGCTCTGTGGACCACCATCCTCTCCTTCCAGCCAATCGTTCCTGCCTTCATTCCCCATTCGTGTGAGTCTGTCTTTGTTTGTTCTGTCCTGGGTTAAGTAAGACTGTTTATAGGTAAGCTAATTTGCACTGTGTCTCCTTGATTCCTTCTGTCTTTATTTTATTATCCTTCCTCCTCCTTGGTTTCTTTTGGTTGTAAATAGTAGTAATAAATTATAGTCGTATTTCAAACCCTTTTTGTCTTCTTCTTCTTCACATCCGTCGTCTTTGTCTTTTCCCCATTGAATACCTGTGGCACGATTTGGCCAACGTTTGAGAATCGGGTCTAGTCATTGTTAACAGTTCGTGCCGCGGCTGCCATCCGCTCGGCAAATTACCATCTTATCTGCGGTCGCGAACGGGGCTGTGCACCGGCCTTTCTGGAGGTCGCGGTGCAGCTTCAGGGACCACGTCGGTCAGTAACAAACGAGGGGACTAATCCCCCCTCAAAGGGGAACCATAGGCCGACATTGGGTTCCGCAACAATATATATATATATATATATATATATATATATTGTTACAGACGTGGCTTGGATGTTATTTACCGAGCGGTTTTATGGTATGACCACGTCTGCACAAGTTACCCGATTGTGCCCGAACGTTGACTAGTCGCGCGATGCTGGCTCAATAAGAAAAAGAAGACACCCGGCTGGATTACAATAACACAATACGACACCAAGGTTTCGATTCTCAAGACCTCCGGAGGAGATTATATTCGTACGGAAAGGTCAGATTACAGGGGCTAGAAGTATAATCACAGGAAGACAGGCACTTAGACACAATCTTATATTATTCCCAACAGACGACAGATAAACGGGACAAAGCTGACTCACACGGGGGTTGATGGAAAGGACAGCGGGTATCGATGGCTCAAGGTGCACTCTTGGCTCAAGGACAGGGTCCAGTACGGTCCGGTCCAAAGATGCGGGGAGGTATCGTCGCGCTGGGGGTGGCGGTGGCTTCCTCTGCTCTCCGTAGTTCAGGCGCATCTCTCGTCACATCCGGCGCGGGGGCCACGTATATCCGGCGGGGAGTGACACGCCCTCGGCTCGTTAGCTCCGCCCCAGATGGAATCGGCACGTTGCTTCTCATTGGGTGCGTGGGGGGGTTACTGGCTCCGCCCCTGACGAGGAGCTGACAGCCAGCCCCTTCGGGGGTAACGCCGTGGAGCGCATGGTCATGGCGGGTAACCGAGCCGGTGTGAGGACGCACACTCCCCGCCCCTCTGTTGTTGTAGTCGTAGTTGTAGTTGTAATTGTTGTTGTAGTTGTTGTTATTGTTGTTGTTTGGGGAAGAAGATGGGAGGAGGTATGGGAAAGGTCCTAAACTCACTACTGATGCCATATAATCACATTCTGGTGCAACGAAGAGTCATAATTAATGGAAACGAGGCCTTAACTGACATAGATTAAGAATAACTAGGAAGATGTCCGAAAGTTGTCTACGTGTGGTGCGGTGGACCTGGGCACGACATTTAATGGGGGAATAAGGGGAAGGTCGGCTCTACTGATTGTTGTTTACATGCAATGGGACTAGGGAATGGGGGATTGGGGAAAGTTGGGGAGTATTGGAGAAAATAGGGGAATATTTACAAGCGGATATGGAGGCCAAATTCCATATTCGCAACAATATATATATATATATATATATATATATATATATATATATATATATATATATACGTATATATATACATATATATATATATATATATATATATATATATATATATATATATATATATATATACACAAAGAATTAAGTTAAGCACCCCCCCCCGTTTTTTTACAA
This sequence comes from Myxine glutinosa, assembly GCF_964187855.1. Classification (NCBI taxonomy): domain Eukaryota; kingdom Metazoa; phylum Chordata; class Myxini; order Myxiniformes; family Myxinidae; genus Myxine; species Myxine glutinosa. The sequence continues at coordinate 84,661,620 of NC_136274.1, forward strand.
CCTCGCACATTGCAAGTTTGTTGTCGTCAACACAGTGTAATATACCCATGATATTGCTATATTTTCTGGAGAAGTGATATTATGGTCACATAAAAACA